>NC_059102.1:232157516-232415016 GCF_020740685.1 Jaculus jaculus | reverse complement strand
ATGCACACCTTTAATCCCAGCACTCAGGAAGCGCTTCAGTGTCTTTTTTCAATGAGAGAGGGAGAGAGAACGGGCATGCCTGGGCATCCAGCCACTGAAATCAAACTCCACACACATGCACCACCTTGTACATCAGGCTTTACCTGGAATCTACAGAGTCGAACATGGGTCCTAAGGCTTCAAAGGCAAGCATCTTAACTGCTAAGCCATTTCTTTATCCCTACCTCAGTATCTTGATCAGGGTTTACTGATGCCATGACTTCCAGGGTTCAGGATGCCAGTGATTAAGTGATTAAGAAACCCACCTTTCAGCACTCTGCCCTGTGCCATGGGCTGAGCAAACTGGCTTCTTTTCCAGGCAGCTTCCTGTTCAGTGCTGCTGATGTGGCGCTGAAGGGAAACTGCAAAGCTGGGGAGGAGGAGGACCTAGCATCACCCCACGGATGGCCCTTCAACCCAGCAGTAATAGTTGGTCTCGCCTTCCAGCTCCTTCCATAGTTCCAGGTTACAGTCCATCGTGGTGAGGGAAGTTTGGTAGCAGGAGCTTGAAGCAAAGCTGGTCACATTCAGTGATGAAGCAGAGAGAGATCCACGCTGCTGCTCAGCCAGCTCTCCTCTTTACATACAACCCAGGACCCCAGCCCATGGAACAGTGCTCCCACGGGTAAGGTGGGTCTTCCCTCCTTCATTAACCTAATCAAGATAATATTCAGGGGCAGAGATGTCTTAGCAGTTAAGGCATCTACCTGCAAAGCCCAAGGACTTCAGTTCAATTCCCCAGGACCCACGTTAGCCAGATGTACAAGGGGACACATGCATCTGGAGTTCGTTTGCAGCAGCTGGAGGCCCTGGCATGCCCTTCCTTCCTTCCTTTCTTTCTTTCTTTCTTTCTTTCTTTCTTTCTTTCTTTCTTTCTTTCTTTCTTCCTCTCTCTCTCTCCCCCCCCTCTCTCTCTCTTTCTTTTTCCCTCTCCCTCTCAAATAAATAAAATAAAATAAAAAATTTTTAAAAGATAATATTAGCCGGGCATGGTAGTGCACGCCTTTAATCCCAGCACTTGGGAGGCAGAGGTAGGAGTGAGTTCAAGGCCACCCTGAGACTACAGAGTAAATTCCAGGTCAGCCTGGGCTAGAGTGAGACCCTACCTTGACAAACAAAAATAAAAACAAAAAGATAATATTCAGACATGCCCAGAGGCTAACTTTATCGACGTGATTCCTCCCAGGTGATTCCGGGTCCTTTCAGGTTGACAATCACAAACTATTGCACTCTGACTGTCCACCGGCCACACCCTGCTCAGAGCTTGACATTCCACTTCCACAGAGCTCATTCTCTAAGAACCTAGGTTACAATAACTCCATCCTCTTACCTTTGCTTCTCAAGTCCTCAAAGTAATGCTTTCTAGAGTTACTGCATTTTTATTTACCATATTTACCACACAGAACCTTCAGAAAATGGTAATTCATCCATCATCAACCCTTAAACTTAAGGTATCTAAGTCCTAGAGGCAGAAATTGAGGTAGGATGCAAAAATGACAGGAGGGGCTGGAGAGACGGCTTAGCAGTTAAGCATTTGCCTGTGAAACCTAAGGACCTCAGGTGGAGGCTCGACTCCCCAGGACCCATGTAAGCCAGATGCATGAGGTGACACATGCATCTGGAGTTCGTTTGCAGTGGCTGGAGGCGCTGGCAGGCCCATTCTCTCCCTCCCTCCCTCCCTCTCTCTCTCCCTCTTTCTCTCTCTATCTGTATGTTATTCTCAAATAAATAAACAAAAAAATTTTAAATGACAGGAGGCTGAGAAGATTACTCAGTGGTTAAGGTGCTTGTTTGCAAAGCCTACTGGCCCAGGTTTGATGTCCAAGTACCCACATAAATCCAGATACACCAGGTGGCACATGCATCTGAAATTCATTGGCAGCAGCAAGAGGCCCTGGCACACCCATTCTCTCTCTCTCCCTCTCTCTTATATGCATATATACATACATAAATATAATTTTTAAAAAGGACATGGGCTGGGGAGATGACTCAGTGGTTAAAGGTACTCGCTTACAAAACCTGGGTTTGATTTTTAGTACCTATGTAAAGCCAGATGTACATGCATATGGAGTTCCTTTGCAGTGGCAAGAGGTTCCGGTGCGCCCATTCTCATTCTCTACCCCCTTTTGACTTACAATTAAGTCATAAATAAAATATCTCTTTTTAATATTTTATGTTTATTTATTTATTTGTGAGAGAGAGAACACGCCAGGGCTTCCAGCCACTGCAAACAAACTCCAGATGTATGTGCCACCTTGTGCATCTGGCTTATATGGGTACTGGGGAATCAAACCAAGGTCCTTTGGCTTTGCAGGCAATCACCTTAACTGCTAAGCCATCTCTCCAGCCCCCTAAAGTATCTTTTAATGAAGAAGACACCGAAAGGGAAAGGAGTCCCTCCCCTCTACTGGTGGAGCATCAGAGTCCAGAGGCTGGAGCATGTTTAGTCAGTCATGGGTCATGACCTCCTGGTGACTTGTGTAGAGTAAGAATTCCTTTGATACTTTTGCCTGATTTTATCTTATCAACCTATTAACCTGTATAATGCAAAAAAAAATGCCACCTTATAATCTAATTTACTAAGGAAAAGTTCCTACCAGGTATGATGACTCATTCCTATAATACAAGAATTTGGGAGGCTAAGGCAGGAGGATTATCGTGAGTTCAAGACCAGCCTGGACTATAAAGTGAGTTCCACCCAGTCTGGACTACAGAGAGACCTTGTCCCAAAAAAAAAAAAGAGTATAAGGAAAGGGGATAAAGTCAGAGGGAGGATAGGGAAGGAAAGAAAAAAGTTCCTTAGATAAAAATAAATAACATTTACTAATTTTTTTTAATCATATGAGCAATGTAACTTCAAAACCCATCAAAATTAATCATGCATATAGCTATCATTAAGATACTTAAGGGCTAGAGAGATCGCTTAGTGGTTAAGGCAATTTTCTGCAAAGCCAAAGGACCCAGGTTCAATTCCCCAAGACCCATGTAAGCCAGACGCACAAAGTGACACATTCATCTGGAGTTTGTTAGCAGTGGCTGGAGGCCTGGCAGGCCCATTTTCTCCCTTCCTCTCTCTGCCTCTTTCTCAAATATATAAATAAAAATAAAAAATTATTTTTAAATGCTTAAATACAACTCTCTCTTTTGAGAAGGTCACACCCACCTTTGAATGTGTATAACTGTCCTTTGTGTTCTGTTTTGCTTGGTTTGTCTTATGTAATCCAGGCTAGCCTCAAACTTGCTATGTAGCCAAGGATGACCTTGAACTTCTGATCCTCTTTTCTCTACTTCCTTAATGTTGGTATTACAGGGATACCCCACCACACCTGGCTTATGATATACTGGGAATCAATCCAGACGTTTCTGCATGCTAGAAAGATTACATTCTCAGCCCTAGATGATTTTTTCCTTGAGAATGGGTCTCGCTATTGAGCCCTGGTTAGCTCTGGCTAGCCTGGTGCTATGTAGTGTAGGATGGTCTCAAACTTATAGCAATCTCTACTACCTCAGCCTTGTGAGCGTTGGCATTACAGAAATATGCCACTATAACCAGCTACCTTTTCCTAATTCTCTCCCTCCCTCTCTCTTTCTCACTCTCTCTCTCCGTGTGTGTGTGTGTGTGTGTGTGTGTGTGTGTGTCTTGCTCTTCCTCCCTCTCTTCCCTCCATCTACATTTAACATCTGTATTAAAGTCTTTTCTTGAGCTGCAGAGATGGCTCAGTGTTTGAGGACACTTTCATGCAAAGCCTGACAGTCCAGGTTCAAATCCCCAGTACCCACATAAAGGCAGAAGCACCAAATGGCACATGCATCTGGAGTTACTTGGCAGTGGTGGGAGGTCCTGGCATGCCTGTTCTCAGTCTCAGTCTCTGCTTGCAAGTAAATAAAATATTTTTAAAAATATTTTCTTACTGGAGCATGGTGGTGGATACCTGTAATCCCAGCACTTAAGAGGTACAGGCAGAAAGATCAGGAGTTTAAGGCCAACCTCAGCTATGTAGAGAATTTGAGACTTTGTCTCCAAAAACAAAAAACAAGATAAGACAAAAAGATCTTTTCTTAATAAACTCCAACATTGCTTCGTTAAAAAAATTAAATAGTATGAATTGATGTCTTATACTTGTTGATTTATCAAGTCTTGTGTGCAAGACTTAAGGCTTGAGCTGGATGTGGTGGCTCACGCCTTTAATCCCAGCACTCAGAAGGCAGAAGTAGGAGGATTTCTGTAAATTTGAGGCTGTCCTGAGACTACATAGTAAATTCCAGGTCAGGCTAGGCTAGAACAAGATCCTACCAGAAAAATAATAATTATAATAAAGCTTAAAGCTTTGGGGCTGGGAAGACTGCTCAACAGTTCAAAGCAACTTGCCTGAGAAGCCTGCTGGCCAAGGTTCAATTCCCTAGCACTCCCATAAAGTGGTGCATACATCTGTGATCTCAGAGTGCCTACAGCAATGGGAGAAGGAGCCGGGAGAAGTGGAAGCTCTTGGCCAGCTAGTCTATGTTCCTCTGCAGCCTCATAGTTTATTTCCAGTAAGAAACCCTCTCTTGGTGGAGCAAAAGACATGAAGTTGTCCTCTGACCTCCACATACATACATACATACATACATACATACATACATATATACATACACACACACACACACACACACACACACACACACACACACACACATATGCATGCAAACTTAAGGCATTGATTGAGAAGGAGGAAAGCCCTAGAGTGAAAATAGAGATATCTAGGGTGGACCTTGATGAAGCTGAGGATCCTAAACCCTTGTCTTTTGGGGCTTTTTTTTTTTTTTTTCACAGAGAGAGCAGTGTGTCCTCCCATACCCAGGAAACTAATCTTCCCTCTCATAAGGATTCTGGTGCTTTGCAAGGGGCCTTGTCCTTTTATCAAGACGCACTGGGCATTAGCTATCTCCTGCCACACAATCAACCCCCATGAGTGGAGACTTGAAGCAACAATGCGCTTTTCAGTATCTGCCACTGCTGCAGAGTCTGGAATTCAGGAGCTTGGCTGAGTACTTCGGGGCCTGGGATTGCGGCTCTGAGGCTCAGCAGGAATAAACCCAGTGAAGGAAGTCTTTGCTGTGGAATCAAGCTGCTTCCAAGATGGTGCAACTGGCAGAGGCCCCCATTTCAAGGCACATGGACTTCTCCATGGCGTTACTTGATTGTCCTCACACGATGGTGGCTGGCTCCGCTGAGATGCAGTGATCAAGACAGCAAACTACATAGCCACAGCCTGTTCTCTAGCCATAGGTATTGGGCTAGTGTTGGACATTAACCCATGAGGTGTCCTGGCTGGAAAAAAAAACTTCTAAAAAATAAAGAGAGAGAGAATAGAACCAATGGAGCCTGTCAGACTCCATCTCTTGGGAATTTGGAATTTGATTGAAATATTTGGTGGGCAGAGCTTAGGTTCTGAGGGCTTTAATAAGTAAGGCAGAGTTGTGCAGAATCAGGAGCACACAGGGAAGTGGAGATCAGTGGGAGAAAGATTGGCAGCAACAGCCTCGAGGTCTTCAGTCCCTAACTGTGGCTCTTAACAGCTCTCAGGACCAGTGTAAGTGTGTCTCCCTCGTTGCTGTCTCATTGCCGTTTCTTTGCAAGATTTTGTTCCCTGCAACTCAAACAGCTAAACGACCCAGAGCTTTGTAAAGCAAACCCTGTGGTTGGGTGTTATTTGCTGCCCAGCCCCCTTCACATACACTCAACAAAGGTTCATATTTTTTAGAGAGAGAGAGAGAGAGTGAGAAAGAGACACAGAGAGAGAGAATTCGTGCCCCAGGGCTCCAGCCACTGAAATCGACCTCCAGATGCTTGCGCCACCTAGTGGACATGTGCGGCCTTGTGCTTGCCTCACCTTCGTGCAGTCTGGCTTCCCTGGGATCTGGAGAATTGCATATGGGTCCTTGGGCTTGGCAGGCAAGCACCTTAACTGCTAAGCCATCTCTCCAGCCCCAGAGGTTGATATTCTGAAAGTTTGGTCCTCCATGTGGGGTAGTGGGAGGTGGTGGACCTTTAGGAGAAGATACCTCTTTATGCAAGTCACCAAGTCACTGGTGTGTGCCTTCAAAGTACTGGTGGGACTCCAGCTTCCTGTTTTATAGGGTGTAATTTCCTCTTCCCACACGCCTGTCATTTACCATGAAGTTCTCAACAGAGCTGATGCTGACCCAAAGGCTTTGACTCACCAGAGCTATAAGCCAGATAAACTTTTTTTTTTTTTTCATTTGTTTTTGGTTTTTCCAGGTAGGGTCTCACTCTAGTTCAAGCTGACTTGGAATTTACTATGTAGTCTCAGGGTGGCCTCGAACTCACGGTGATCCTCCTACCTCTGCCTCCCAAGTGCTGGGATTAAAGGCGTGAGACACCACACTTGGCTTCTTCTTTTCTTTTTAAGATATGTTATTTATTTATTTGAGAGAGGGAAAGACCGGAAGAGGCAGACAAGGAGAGGTTGATAATGGGTGGACCAGAACCCTCTGCCACTGCAAACAAACTCCAGATGCATGCGCCCCTTTGTGCATCTGGCTCACGTGGGTCCTGGGGAATCGAACCTGAGTCCTTAGGCTTCACAGGGAAACGCCATAAGTGCTAAGCCATCTCTCCAGCCCTAAACTTCTTTTGTTCATAAAGTAGCCTTGCCGCAGATATTTCAGTAAGCAGAGCGTGCACTGTGTCTTAGAGTTTACATAGCTCTGACTCCCATTGGCATGGAATCCTTACAACAGCCCGGAGAGGGGGTCTCAGCACAGGCACGGTTCCATTCCACAGATAAGGTTGCTGAGGGTGACTGGCCAAAGTCACACCACAAGGAAGGTAAGGCAGGGCAAAGCTCGCGTGTGTTTCTACCCCACTGCCCAGTACCAAATGATAGATATGTAGGTAAATAGTTATCAATAAAGGAGATGGAGACAGGTAGAGTAATACGCCTGGCAAACAGTCACCCAGCCACTAAGGGCCCTCCATATACCAAGCTCTATTCTAGAAGTACAAAGACAGCAGGGAGAAAAACAAAAAGTTTCTTTTATAACTCTTTTTTACCACCCCCTCTTCTGCCATGTTCCCTGAGACAAGGCAGACCTGTTAGCAGTCTGAGTCTCTGTAGCCTTTAGGTTTCTGCTTTGATGTTTAAAAAAAAAAAAAATTTTACTTTTATTTATTTATTTGAAAGAGAAAGCTGGGCATGGTGGCGCATGCCTTTAATCCCAGCACTCAGGAGGCTGAGGTAAGAGCATCACCATGAGTTTGAAGCCACCCTGAGACTACATATTGAGTTTCATGTCAGTCTGAGCTAAAGTGAGACCCTACCTCGACAAACCAAAACCAAAAACAAAACAATTTCACTTTTGTTTAGTTATTTGAAAGAGAGAAGGAGAGAGAAAGAAAGAGGCAGATAGAGACGGAATGGGAGTTCCAGCTGCTGCAAATACACTCCAGATGCACGTGTCACCCTCTGCATCTGGCTTTATGTGGGTCCTGGAGAATGACACTTGAGTCCTTTGCCTTTCCAGGCAAGTCCCTTAACTGCTAATTCATCTCTCCAGCCCCAACCAAGGTTCTTGCATCAGTGAGCCTCCATCTGTGTTTACAGTTGTGTGAAAAGTAAACCACAAACAGAAGGTGAGTTCTGGAAGCCGCCCATGAAATCAGCCTCGCCACTCTGCGGCCTCACGCTTCAGTGTGTGTATATGGTTAGTAGGTGCACTGCTTTACCTGTATGCATAAGCGCTATCATTGAGTGCATGTCATTAACATTCAGACGGCTTAGACAATTCAGGCTTCATTTCTGACATAGAAAATGTTGGTCTAGGGCTGGGGAGATGACCTAGCAGTTAAGGTGCTTGCCTGTGAAGCCTAAGGACTCATGTTCAACTCTCCAGGTCCCATGTAAGCCAGACGCGCAGGGACACAGTGCACAAGGGGGCACACGCATCTGGAGTTTAGCCCTGGTGCACCAATTCTCACCCCCCCCCATAAAAAAGACCAGTTTGTTGGGCTTGCCTCAAAAACCTGTGGGCTAGTGCTAGAGAGATGGCTTAGTGGTTAAGACACTTGCCTGTGAAGCCTAAAGACCCAGATTCAACTCCCCAGTACCCACGTAAGCCCGGTGCACAAGGTGGTGCAATGATTCTGAGATTCATCTGCAGTGGCTAAAGGCCTTGTGTGGTGGTTTGATTCAGGTGTCCTCCATAATCTTAGGTGTTCTGAATGCCAGGTTCCCTGCTGATGGAGATTTGGGAATTAACACCTCCTGGAGGAAGTGTATTGTTGAGGGTGGGCTTATGGGTGTTATAGCCAGTTTCCCATGTCAGTGTTTGGCACACTCTCCTGTTCCTGTTGTCCACTTTATGTGGGCCAGGGGGTGATGGCCACCCTCTGCTCATGCCATCATTTTCCCTGCCATCATGGAGCTTCCCCTCAAGCTTGTAAGCCAAAATAAACCTATTTTTCCCACAAGATGTTCTTGGTTGGGTGATTTCTACCAGCAATGCAAACCTGACTACAATGCCCTGCATGCCATCTCTCCCCAGCCCCATAATAAATAAATAAATAAATAAATAAATAAATAAATAAATAAATAAATAAATAAATAAAATTTTTAAATGTTGGGCTGGAGAGATGGCTCAGCAGCCTGGTGTGGTGATGCCCGCCTTTAATCCCAGCACTTGAGAGTCAAAGACAGGAGGATCACCATGAATTCGAGGCCATCCTGAGACTGCATAGTGAATTCCAACTCAACCTGGGCTACAGTGAGAAAGACCCTACCTCAAAAAAAAAAAAAAAAAGAAAAGAAAGAAAAGAAAAGAGAGAAAAATAAATGGCTTAGCAGTTAAAGGCACTTGCTTACAAAACCTGACAGCCCAGGTTTGACTCCCCAGTACCCACATAAATCCAGATGCACAAAGTAGTTCAGGTGTCTGGAGTTGAGATATAAAATGTTAACCTTAGGCTGCAGAGGTTGCTTAGTGGTTAAGGCACTTGCCTGTGAAGCCTAAGGACCCGTGTTCAACTCTCCAGATCCCAAGTTCGACTATCTAGATTCCACGTTAGCCAGAGGCACAAAGGTGAAGCAAGCACAAGGTCGCACATGCCCCCTAGGTGGCACAAGCATCTGGAGTTTGATTACAATGGCTGAGGCTGTAGCACGCCAATTCTCTCTAAATAAATAAATGCTAACCTTGTGCTCAGTTGTTCTAAGTGAAGAAAGGGGATGACGTCAGTATTGCCTCCCAGCAGGACCTTAAAGATTAAATAAGTGGAAATGTGTAAAGTGATTCTTAAACACAGTAAGCACGTATGCCTCACCAGTACTAGAATAAGGAATAGTTTATGGTTCTTCATTTTAAATGCAACCCTCTTCAGGGCAAACATATATCTTTTGTTTACCTCAAAATAACATGTCCCTCAAGGCATCACAGAACCTGAGACTGTGAGATAAAGCAGAAGCAGCTCTGCTGTCACTTACTATATGTATCATTTTTTTTTTTTTTTGAGGCAAGCCCAACAGATGGGCTCTTCTTTTTTATGTGAGAGAGTGGGAAGGGGTGGGTGCACCAGTGCCTCCAGCCCCTGCAATTGAACTCCAGGTGTGCACACCTCCTTGTGTGCATGTGCTCCCTTGCATGCTGACGTCACTGCATCCAGCTTACGTGGGATCTGGAGAGTTGAACATGAGTCCTTAGGCTTCGCAGACAAGTGCCTTAACTGCTAAGCCATCTCTCCCGCCGACTATGTGTGTCTTTAAGTTCGCCATATCATCTTTCTGAACCTTAGTCAGATAAACAAAATGGACAGTTATAATATCATCTCCTCTGGTTAGCTGTGAGAATTAAGTCACATTGCATTTTAGCCTCGTGATTGGTACATAGTAATTCTTGAATAAGAATAGCCTTTGGGGGCTGGAGAGATGGCTTAGCAGTTAATAAGCTTGCCTGTGAAGCCTGCAGACCCATGTTTGATTCCCCTGGGTCCATGTAAGCCAGATGCACAAGGTGGCACATGTGTTTAGAGTTCGTTTGCAGAAGCTGGAGGCCCTGGAACACCCATTCTCTCTCTCTCTCTTTTAAAAATATAACCTTTGGGATCTGTTGCAGTCAGGTTCACATTGCTGGTAAAAATCCCCCAACCAAAAAAAAAAAAAAAAAAAAAAAAATCCCCCAACCAAGAGCAGCTTATGGGAAAAAGAGGTTTATTTTGGCTTACAGGCTCATAGGGAAGCTCCACAATGGCAGGGAAAACAATGACATGAGCAGAAGGTGCGCATCACCCCCTGGCCAACATCAGGTGGACCATAGCAACAGGAGAGTGTGCCAAACACTGGCAAGGGGAAACTGGCTATAACACCCATAAGCCCACCCCCAAAAATACATGTGTCCAAGAGGCATTAATTCCCCAATCTCCATCAGCTGGGAACCTAGCATTCAGAACACCTAAGTTTATGGGGGACACCTGACTCAAACCACCACAGGATCATTATCATGTTGCTACTGTTACCTATGAACTCTAGTGGGTGGTAGCTACACATTTAATTTTAAAAGCATACATTTTTTTTTTGTTTTTTGTTTTTTTGTTTTTCAGGGTAGAGTCTCACTCAAGCTGAGGCTGATCTGGAATTCACTATGTAGTCTCAGGGTGACCTCAATTCACAACAATCCTCCTACCTCTACCTCCTGAGTGCTGGGATTAAAGGCATGCACCACCACGCCTGGTTAGCATGTAGATTTTATTCATAAAAGCAGTTGCTGGCTACATCATTAGATATTTTCTTTGTGCTCTAACCTGATGTGGCTTCTATGAAGAATGTCTGGCCCATAAAAGGAGCTCTTAATAAAAGCTTTAAATTAATTTGTTTTAATTGATTGATTAATTAGTAATGCATTGCCCTGAAGGAAAAATATTTAATCTCCTCCACCTCATTTACTCAGTGATATGGAATGTCCTTGACTGGTCACATCTGTGGCATGGACGGGGCTGGCGATGGATGTACCTGTGGATGCAAGGTGAGGGTCTAAAGAGGCCAGAGCTGAGACCCTGGTGGGAATGATCCAGAGCCCTTTCCACCTCCTGCTCCTCATGGCACCAGACACTGGAGACCAGCCCTGAGTCTAACACTCTTTCCCACAGCACCACTCCTCTGGCTGAGCAGTCATGTCAATAAGCCTTTCTTCTTCATGGGAAAAACTGAAGCTTGAGCCTTCCTTGTTTGTGTTTGTTTTACTTTTGAGTCAGGATGTCATTCTATAATCCTGGCTTGAGATGGAAACTGGGGTAAAGATATTTAGAAGCCCCTGCCCCAAAGTTATGTCCTCTACTGTACAGACTTTTGTGTTGATTATGTCCCATACTGTATAGTCTTTTGTACTGGTTAAGCCTAACAGTACAGTTTTTTATTTCAAGGCCATGATCTGTACTGTAAATCATCTTGTATTTCTTTTTATCTCTATAGCACAGTTGCAGGCATCTATCTGATTACTAACCAGTTTTCTGTTTCTATAAAACTTGCCTATCTCTTGGGCTGGAGAGATGGCTTAGCGGTTAAGCGCTTGCCTGTGAAGCCTAAGGACCCCGGTTCGAGGCTCAGTTCCCCAGGTCCCACGTTAGCCAGATGCACAAGGGGGCACACGCATCTGGAGTTCGTTTGCAGAGGCTGGAAGCCCTGGCACGCCCATTCTCTCTCTCTCTCTTTCCTTCTATCTGTCTTTCTCTCTGTGTCTGTCGCTCTCAAATAAATAAATTTAAAAAAATTTTTAAAAAAACTTGCCTATCTCAAGGTCTCTGGAAGTAGGCCAGGACTTTGGGCTCTGAGACCTAACAATAATGAGAATAGTTCAAGATGAGTTACATAAATTCTGAGCCACCAAGAAACAGGGTCCAGGCTTTGGAAGAAATTCCCCTAAACCCATGATGGCACAAAAATAAACTTTCATACAGATTCTCCACTCTGTCGCTGGTGTTGGTTCTATCCAGTGCCTCAGTTTCCCATATCAGGCTGACCTGGAGCTCACTATGTAGACCAGGACAGCCTGGAACTCATGGCAGTCCTCTTACCTCAGCCTCCCAACAGCTGGGATTGCAGGACCATGACCTGGTTGATCAGTGATTGATTGATTGATTGAATGAATGAATGAATTATTCATAAGAACATGAAAATCATACACACTGATTGAGTACCATGTGATATGTTGATACATGTACATATTCTGCAATATTTAAATCATGTTAAACATATTTATCTCCTCAAATATTTGTCTTTATAATTAAACCTTTCTGAATCCTTTCTGTTCACTTGTATCTTTATTTATTTATTTATTTTGGTTTTTTGAGGTAGCATCTCACTCTGAACCAGGCTGACCTGGAATTAAGGCAATATACAAAGCTCCTAAGGCCCAAATAATACTTAATGGAGAGAGACTGGAAGAATTCCCATTGAGATCAGGAACAAGACAAGGGTGTCCACTCTCACCTCTGCTCTTAAATATAGAACTAGAAGTCCTAGCTTAAGCAATAAGACAAGAGAAAGAATTAAAGGAATACAATTCAGAAAGGAAGAAGTTAAGTTAGCTCTATTTCACTGACAACATGATTCTATACATAAGAGCCTCCATCCCAAAACTCTTGAAGATGACTAACTCCTATAGCAAAGTAGCAGGATACAAAATCAAATGCACAAAAATCAGTAGCTTTTCTATATGCAAATGACAAAGATACAGAGAAAGAAATAAGGGACATGGTCCCATTTTCAATAGCAACAAAAAAAATAAAATACATTGGAATAATGTTAACCAATGAAGTGAAAGATGTATACAATGAAAACACAAAAACACTCAAAAAAGAAATAGAGGAGGACTTGAGAAAATTGAAATACCTCCCATGCTCCTGGATAGGCAGAATTAACATTGTGAAGATGGCAATCCTACCAAATGCAATATACAGATTTAATGCAATTCCAATTAAAATTCCAACATTCTTCTTCAGAGAGATTTAAAAAAAAAGTTCACATGGAAAGGCAGAAGGCCTAGAATATCCAAGTATATCCTCAGCAAAAGAAATACCTCTAGAGGCATCACCATACCTGATCTAAAGCTATATTACAAAGCCATAGTAATAAAAAGAGCATGGCACTGGCATAAAAACAGGAGTATAGACCAATGGAATAGTACTGAGGACCTGGACTTTGGGTCAAGCAAGTACAGCTACTTGACATTAGACAAAGGCCCTAAAATATATGCTGGGAAAAAGTACAGCATCTTCAACAAATGGTGCTGGACAAAATGGATAACCATGTGCAGGAAACTGAAACTAAATCCACACATCTCACCATGCACAACACTCAAGTCCAAATGGATCAAAGACCTCAACACAAGACTGGAAACTTGGCTACTACTGGAAAAAAATATAGGAGGAACTTTCCATGATATAGGAATGGAAAAAGACTTCCTGAACAAAACCCCAGTAACACAGGATCTTCGACAGTTACTCAACCAATGGGATCACATGAAGCTAAAGAGTTTCTTCACAGACAAATGTACAATGAGCAAAGCCAATAGATTACCCACAGAATGGGAGAAAATATTTGCTGAATATCCATCTGAGAGAGGCCTAATCTCTAAAATCTACAAAGAACTCAAAAGCTTAAACAACAAAAGGTCAAACAACCCACTCACAAAATGGGCAAAGAGCCAAACAGGCAGTTCACAGAGGAAGAAATACAAATGGCAAACATACACTTAAGAAAATGTTCAGCATCCCTTCTCATCAGGGAAATGGAAATTAAAACAACTATGATATTCCACCTTACCCCAGTAAGGATAGAAAACACCAAAAAATCAAATGAAAATAAATGTTGGTGAGGACGTGGAAAATAGGACCCCTCATCCACTGTTAGTGGGAATGTAAGATGGTACAACCACTTTGGAAAGCAATATGGAGACTCCCAAAACAGCTGACTATAGAGTTACCAACAGACCCAGTTATTCCCTTACTGTGAATGTGCCCTAAAATCTTCAAGCCTCAGTCCAGACAGATTTGTTCAACCATGTTTTTAGCAGCGCAGTTCATAATAACTAATAGCTGGAGTCAACCCAGATGTCCATCACTAGAAGAATGGGTAACTAAGATGTGGTATATCAACACAATGGAATTCTACACAGCAGTAAGAAAAAAAATGACACAATAAAATTTGAAGAAAAATGGCTGAACCTGGAACAGATCATTCTCAATGAACTTACCCAATCACAGAAAGACAACCACCACACGGTCTCACTCATCTACAGCACCTAACCTGAATCTACTCAAGATGCTGACATACCCAGCAAGCATCTCAAGGACTGGACAATATGGTGAGTAGGGAGAAAGGGGAGGGCAAGGAAGGGAGTGGGGGACACAAATCTAGACCCAAACGGCAATGGTACCATGAAATTCTGCATCCTAAAAGGCAGACCAAATGGTTGAACCTTCACCAGGCCCTTAGAGGGAACACCTGAGTCACAAGGCACTGGAGAGGGTACAATGAAGATTGATCTTAATCTTCTACAGCCTCTCTCTCTCTCTCTCCCTCCCTCTCCCTCTCCCTCTCCCTGTCTCTCTCTCTCAATCTCTCTCTTCTCTCTTTCTCTAACTCTTTTATATTAGTTATCTTTTTCTTCTTTCTCTTAGTGGGCACTGACCTGTAACTCCCACTACCAGAAGGTGGCTATCATCCACAATGAGCTTTCATTTTATTTTTATGCTAATAAAAGGAACAACCTCAGTTATTAATTTATTTGATTTCTCTATTTCTTAATAGGAACAAAGTTTTATTTTTCTTAAAAAAAAAAATAAGGGCTGGAGAGATGGCTTAGTGGTTAAGGCACACACTTGTCTGCAAAGCCAAAGGACCTTGGTTCGATTACCTAGGACCCATGTAAACCAGATGTACAAGGTGGCACATGCATCTGGAGTTTGTTTGCAGTGTCTGGAGGCCCTGGCATGCCTATACTGAGACTAGATAGTGAATTCCAGGTCAGCCTGAACTAGAGTGAGACCCTACCTCGAAAAACCAGAAAAAAAAATTAAAAAAAAAAAAAGACTAACAGAATTCCCAGATACCTTGCTCTGGAAGGTGTACATATGGATTCCCTGTTCCTGGTTGGTTCCCCTGCTGCTGGCTTGGGGCTCCCTGGACACTGATATATTTCTGTGGAAGCAGGCCCCCTGGCTCTGCCTTCCTGATTGAAGGGCCCCTGGGTCCCCAATTCCTGGAGAGAGGAGATAAACTACCCCTTCCACTTCAGCCAAGCCACAACTGAAACTACAGAGGAATTGGGGATATGAGCAAGAGAGCTGCTTCCATGCTGAACCTGGTCATCAGCACCAGGGTGAAGGAGACAGATGCTGAGGACACTCAACACCTACCAAAACAGAGATCCAGAGGCTCCTAAGAGCCCATCACTGAAGTAGACTTGAAACTCATCCACCACAGCTCAGGGAATTTTGTGGAAGAGGGTGTGGAAAGATTGTAAGAGCCACAGGATGAGATATCATGCCCAGAGGCATTCCCTTCCCCCAAAAGATAACTGACTGCTGTTCCCACAGCATAAACCACAACCCCATGGGGAACGTCTGCAACCGCACTAAGGAGTGTCCCCTGCGGAATGCTGGGGGCGGGGACGAGGGAAAAGAGGGTACCAATATGTGAGGTATCCATACAAAATATGTTGTTGATAATAAACATTAAAAAAACAACAACAAAGTCTGCCAGGCATAATGGCGCACACCTTTGATCCCAGCACTCAAGAGATAAGGAGAATCACCGTGAGTTAGAGGCTGGCTTGGGACTACAGAATGAATTCCAGGTCAGCCTGGGCTAGAGTGAGATCCTACTTCAAAAAAAAAAGGAAAAAGGCCTAGAGAGGTGGCTTAGTGGTTAAGCACTTGCCTGTGAAGCCTAAGGACACCAGTTTGAGGCTCAATTCCCCAGGACCCACGTTAGCCAGGTGCATAAGGGAGCGCACATGTCTGGAGTTCATTTGCAGTGGCTGGAGGCCCTGGCACACCCATTCTCTCTCTCTCTCTCTCTCTCTCTCTCTCTCTCTGCCTCTTTCTCTCTCCATCTGTCACTCTCAAATAAATAAATAAATAAATAACAAAAATAAATAAATAAAAAGAAAAAGAAAAGAAAAAAAACAACTATCAGGAGCCTGTTAAAATGTTTGTAAACATGATCAAGAAGAATTTGTTTTTGGAATGAAAAGATAAGTCAGCATCATAATATACCATGTTAAGAGAGTGAAGCCAGGCAAAGTGACACAAACCTGTCATGCCAGCTTTGAGAAGCAAAGGAAGAGCGTCAGATCAAGGCCATACTTGACCACACAGCAAGTTTGAGGCCAGCCTAAGCCCTATGAGACTCTGTCTCAGAAGAGAGAAAAAGAGTGAGAACGTGAGTGGGCGGGGGGACATGATCATACTGAGTAATGCAGAGAAAGCATTTGACATGATACAACCTCTTTGGGTGATAAGAAACTCAGCAAACTAGGAACAGAAGAAAACTACCCACATAACAAACCACAGTTTAAGTCATACACATAGTGAGACAGAGAGCTGTTCTTTTAAGATCAGAAAAAGTAGAGAACACACTGTCACCATTTCGGGTCAATTAGAAATATTCTAGCCAGCCAGGCATGGTGGCGCATGCCTTTAATACCAGCCCTTGGGAGGCAGAGGTAGGAAGATTGCCATTTTGAGGCCACCCTGAGACAACAAAGTGAATTACACATCAGCCTAGGCTAGAGTAAGATCCTGCTTTATTAAAATAAATAAATAAATAAATAAATAAATAAATAAATAAATAAATAAAAGCAAATAAAAAAGAAATATGCTAGCCTACACAAATAAGCAAGAAAAGGAAATGAGAGACATCTGTGGTGGTGGATCTTTATCAGCATCTTGACCAGATTTGAAACAAGCTAAGAGACACATGTCTGTGCGGGCATTCACAGGGGATGAGAGACCCTCCCTGAATGTGACCAGCACCAAGGAATGGACTGGGGTCTCCCACCCATGAAAAATGAGGAAGCAAGCCAGGCATGGTGGCGCACGCCTTTAATCCCAGCAATTGGGAGGCAGAGGTGGGAGGATCACAGAGAGTTCGAGGCCACCCTGAGACTACATAGTGAATTCCAGGTCAGCCTGAGCCAGAGCGAGACCCTACCTCAAAAACAAAAAACAAAAACAAAACAGAAAGAAAGAAGGAAAACGACATGAGCACAGCAGAGCGCTGTGTACCTGGCATCCTAGCACTTAGAAGCTGAAGCAGGAGGATCAAGAATTTGAAGCCAGCCTGATCTACCTAGCGAGACACTATCTCAACAGGACAGAGGGAGACAGGAAGAAGAGGAGGAGGAAGATGGAGAGGAAGGAGAGCGTGTGTACAGGAGGGAGGGAGAGGGGGAAGAAGTGAGGGAAGGAGAAGGGAAGAAAGACGAGAGACTATTAGGAAAGAGAAAAAGAACTAATAGGAAGGGAAAGTGGAGGGAGGAAAAAAGCAGGGTAAGGGAAGTGAATATGAATATGTGTGTGTGTGTGTGTGTGTTAAAATTCATAAGGAAACCCATTACTTTATGCAATTCATCTATGGTAATTTAAAAAAGAGAAAACGAGCTGGAGAGATGGCTTAGCAATTAAGGCACTTGCCTGCAAAGCCTAAAGACCCAGGTTCGATTCCCCAGAACCCACTTAAGCCAGATGCACATGATGGCACATGCATCTGAAATTCATTTGCAATGGCTGGAGGCCCTGGCATGCCCATTCTCTCTATCCCTCTTTCAAATAAACAAAGAAAGAAAAGAAAAAAGACAAAATTACATCTGAAGAAGTATTTACCTATTAAAAAATCAGCAAGTCCTTAAAACACATCAAACCTGTTTGTAGCAACCACAGAAAGTGGGTGCAGCAACACGTACCTATAATGTTAGCACTTGGGAAACTAAGGCAGGCAAGTCACTGGTTAAAAGCCAGCCTAGGCTACACAGTGAGACCGTGTCTCAAGAAAGAGTTGACAATGAACGAGGAGGACATGGACCATGAGGTGAACGGTCCTGTTCAAAGGGTCTGTGTAGGCATCACAGGAAACAGGGCCGAAGCAACACCCACCTGTCTCAAGTATTGTCCTGAAGTTAGGGACAGGGGCCACGGGAAAGGTACCTTACCCAGGCCCACAAGGACCTTCAGCCACCTAAAAGTAGAGCTGGATGTGTCCAGATGCCCCCGTCCCTCCTGCAAAGCCTGGCCAGCTGTCCGTCTGAGCGCACAGGAGTCCAGCTGGCAGGTGTGGTGGGCGACCCTCATTGTCAACTTGGTGGGATTCACAACCACCTAGTGTGTCTGTGAAGGTCGTCCCAGAGAGATTGATCAGAGGAGGAAACTCACTCTGAACATGGGCAGTACCATTCCGTGAGCCGGGTGACGGAGCACAGAGGGAAAGGGGAGGGGGCTGGCTCAGCAGTGACATTGATGGAGCGCTGCTTCCTGACGCAATGCGACCAGCTGCCTTGAGCTCTGACTGCCCTGCCTTCTGGCCGTGAGGACTACATTCTTCTCAGACTGTAAATCAAAATAAAACCTTCTGCTCTTTAGTTTCTTTTGTCCGGTGTTTTGTCACAGCAATGGTGAGGCAGCATAGGGGTGACAAACAAGGAATGTCTTGGAGCCCATAGGGGAGAATCTAGGTCATTCCAGTTTGCTACAGGTCATAAATGCAAAAGGATCTAGCCTCTTATTATCTGTTCCCAAAAAAGTCCTGCCACCCCCTTCTGAGAAGGCCCTTCCTGAGGGTTAAGATTTCTGAAAAGATTGCCTTTGTCCCAAAAACCTGACCCTGACACCTGACTGGACTGACTAGATCAGCCACCCAGCCAAGGGATCACATTAAAGATGCTCTCAAAGGTCTTGGGGTATGCTTCCCTGCTTTCTGAAATTCCTTCTTGCCTTCCTTTCTTCTTTCTCTTATGTTCTATCCATAATCTATTAAAACCTTTAAACTTGACCCTCTTGTCTTTGGGTTTCAGCTATTTGATTTCATAAAACAAGAATCCAGAGGTCATTGACTCAGAGGAAGGTTTGTGTGACCATTGAGTTTTCTGCCACCCTAACTTCTGGGTTCTTGCCTACCCAAGAGCCTAAATAAGGCTCTAATGCTCTAAGAATCCCCCAAAATTCCCACATCAATGAGACCATAATTAGTACAGGAGTGTAGTGACTAGGGCTGACCCAACAAATATTGCAGTTCTCTTCCTCTTGCAAAACTCTGTTAAAGAAAAACTGGAAAAAAAGAAACCATGCTGCACACAGCTAGATCCATGGGAGAAAGTGAATTCACCAGTGAAGATAAGCAACAGTGGACACTACAAGCCTTAAATTTGGCCAGCCAAGCCAAATGAGCCAATAGATGCAATAGTGGCATGTCTGTTATGGGGGAAACCAACCACTCTCTAATTGGACTGGAGGCCCACACCATGGGAGGGAATACATACCTGATACTGAAAATTTACGATGAGCGAAATCATGAGCCCTCAGGTATAACATCTGCTGGTGTCTGCCTAAATGTACATATGCTCACCAACCTGCCCTGTAAGCACTTATGTGTATGTGTGTGTAGGTTTTTCAAGGTAGGGTCTCACTCTAGCCCAGGCTGACCTGGAATTCACTATGGAGTCTCAGGGTGGCCTCGAACTCATGGCAATCCTCCTACCTCTGCCTCCAGAGTGCTGGGATTAAAGGTGTGTGCCACCGCGCCCTGCTTTATACCCATATTAATGCTACTCTTACTTTTGTTTAGAGAAACTTCTCTTTTCAGATGGCAGGGACCTCAGAATGACTCAGAAGGCACCATAGTGCTGAAAAGAAGTGACAGAGGAGTCAGTGCTCAACATTGAAACATCTCTATCACACCTTCCAACGCTCAAGGTCCATTGAGGAAGAGGTGGCAGAAACAATGTAAGAGCCAAAAGAAGGGTAGGACTCCTTACTCTTCCAGACACAAATTGGCAGTGTCTGACACTACCTACACAAGACCACCATAATAGGAGAAAAAGATGATGACATCAAAAATAAAAGAGAAACTGATTGAGAGGGACAGGGGATATGATGAAGGGTGGAGTTGTGAAGGGGAATGTGGAGAGGCGGAGGAGGGAATTACCATGGTTTATTGTCTATAAGCATGTAAGTTGTCATTAAAATTTTTTCTTTTGAGCTGGAGAGATTGCTTAGTGGTTAAGGCACTTCCCTCCAAAGTAAAAGGACCCAGGTTCAATTCTCCAGTACCCACGTAAGCCAGATGTACAAGGGGGCACATGCAACTGGAGTTCGTTTGCAGGGGCTAGAGGCCCTGGCACGCCCATTCTCTCTCTATCTCCTCTCTATCTCTCCCTCTCTGCTTGCAAATAAATAAATAAAATTTTAAAAAATTTTATCTTAACCCTGTGCAGAGTGTATTTCCCATTTGAAACTGGAATGGGTTGCATACTTGCTCTGATGAATGATGAATGAGCAGAGGAAACACATCTCCTTTGGGGGAAGGCTAGAAAAGACATGTAAGGAATTACTGCGATCCTTTCCTTGCCTCTCTGATTGCTGAGATAGAGACTCTATCAGCCTCGATTCCTGTTGGACAGGGATGAACAGAGCCCCTCTGTCAAGTCCCACTGGATGAGTGATTTAAATGCACTTCTGCTAGGTGACACCGTGGAGATTATTTGTTACTGCTGTGTAACTGACACCATGCTGGCTGACTGACACAGTCCTTCTGAAGCTGTTCGTCTCAGTGACTGGACAGGAGCAAATTTCTAAACCAACAAGGGCTTAGAACCTCACCCAGAGACAAATTGACTAGCCTTCAATGGCTACAACTAGCCCTCTTCCTTCAGTCTGGCCTACAGCCATTACCATTAGAGGCATTTGCCAGGATTGAATGTGTCCTTTAAAAGTTCTTATTATAGGGGCCGGGCATGGTGGCGCACGCCTTTAATCCCAGCACTCAGAAGACAGAGGTAGGAGGATCGCCTTCAGTTTAAGTCCACCCTGAGACTCCATAGTGAATTCCAGGCCAGCTTGGGCTAGAGTGAGACCCTACCTCATAAAAAAAGTTCATATTAAAGGCTTAGGGGTGTAGCAGAGTGCTTGCCTAGAGTACATAAAACCCTGAGGGCATATCCTGAGCGCCACATGTACCATGTCCAGCGGTGCACGGGTTTATTGTTTTTATTTATTTACTTGCAAGGAAAGAGAGACATAGAGACAGAGAGAGAGAAAGAAAAAATGTGCATACCAAGGCCTCTAGCCACTGCAAACAAACTACAGATGCATGTGCCACTTTGTGCATCTGGCTTTCTGTAGGTACTGGAGAATCGAACTCTGGTCATTTAAGTTGCCTTAACTGCTGAGCCATTTCTCCAGCCCCAGTATCAGAAGTTTAAAGTTGCCATGCATGGTAGCACAAACCTTTAATCCCAGTACTTGGGAGGCTGAGGTAAGAGGATAACTGTGAGTTCAAGGCCAGCCCGAGACTACATAGTTAATTCCAGGTCAGCCTGGGCTAGAGCAAGACTCTACCTTGAAAAACAAGAAGGTTAAAGTTATCCTTGGCTATATAGCAAGTTTGAGGGCAGCCTGTCTCAAAAAAAAAAAAAAAAAAGTTCAGGTTTTGGAAACTTAATTCTCAAATGCATACGTTAATGATTGGTGTAGTGCTTGGAAGGTCATTAGGATCAAATGAACTCACGAGGGAGGGCCTACTGCGACAGACAGCATGCATGGCTTTAAAAGAAGAGAGACAGGTGCTATCAGGCTTGTCTGACTCCCACGTGATGGTATGGGCCATGTGAGGAGACAACATGAGGCTCGCTAGGTGCTAACACCGTGCTCTGGACTGCCTCGCCTCCACAACAGTGGGCTGTTATTTACAAATTACCCAAGCTGTGGGTTCAGCTGTAGCCACGGAAATGTACTATTTCATCAAAATCCAGGTTGGGGTTTTTCAAGAACTTTCCTTGGATCCTTGCAAAGATACTATAAGATAAAAAGCTCATGGGGCTGGAGAGATGGTTCAGTGATTAGGAGTGCTTCCCATGCAAGCATGAGGTCCAAAGGGGCCCTGAGACTGCCTGAGTTCGATTTCCCAGCACCCACATATATAGCTGGGCATGGCAAACTCCAGAATCAGTAGGAGACTGTCTGGAGGAAATAAATGCATGAGCGATGGAGAGGGCCCTCCAGCAGCCTCCCCTGGTCTCTACAGACATGCACAGGGGTCACATGCATCTGCACACATAGGTGCATATACCACACACACACGCACACACACCACACCACATATACTACACACTGACACAGACACACTGAAAAATGGTCAGATTATTATGTCATCACATGAAAATTCAGGAACGTGACTTGAAGGATCAAAATGTCCTAGGTAAGAGAAAGAGGGAGAGAACACCTGAACCCATCTCTCTGACACCCTTCTGGGTCAATCTGCCTGTCTAATAAGAAAAATGGTGCAAGTCTAAGAAGAGTCTAAAACCGGAAGAGAGGAAACATCAGTTATTAGGCTTACAGGCTTGGGAGCCAAGCAGTGACTGTGAGCAAACTGCTTAATCTCTCAGCCTCCATTCTCCCCAGGGCCGTTCAAATAGAGGTAATGAAAGCACCTACTCTGTACTCTGTTCACAGACTCTTCAGTAAACTGGGCCATGAGGAGAGCATCGCAAACAGGGCTACAAGAATTGGTTAGTTACTACTGTGGTATATGGCCCCTGCCTTCCAGAACGGTAATGCCAGACTTTGGCCACACGGTGGCACTGTTGTCTCTGGCCACCCTTCTGAGTCACTGAACAGTTTCCCTTCGGTTCAACAGACTGAATCATGGAAAGGCCCCTCAGGAGCAGAGGGTGAAGGAAACTACTAGTCCTTGTGCAGGAGCTGCCAGGCTCTCAATGATACAAAAAAGCTTCAAGATACAGTGTCCTGGGAAAGCAACCAAAGGCTGGATACTTTGCGATTCTGTGCAAAAAGGGAGGGGAGGAAATGTATCTGGAGTTGTTTGTGTGTGCTTTAAAAATGTAGAAAAAGGGCTGGAGAGATGGCTTAGCGGTTAAGGTGCTTGCCTGCAAAGCCTAAGGACCCAGGTTCGAGTCCCCAGTACCCATGTAAACTCAGATGCACAGAGTGGTGCATGCAGTTGGTATCAGTTTGAGCAGCTAGAGGCCCTGGTGCACGCGTTTTCTCTCTCTCATCTCTCTGTACTTGCAAATAAATAAAAATGCTTTTTAAATTTTTTTTTGTTTTATGTTTATTTATTTATTTGAAAGTGACAGAGAAGGAGGCAGAGAGAGAGAAAGAAAAACTGGGCATGCCAGGGCCTCCAGCCACTGCAAACAACCTCCAGACGCATGTGCCCTTTGTGCATCTGGCTAACATGGGTCCTGGGGAATCGAGCCTGGAACTGGGGTCCTTAGGCTTCCCAGGCAAGCGCTTAACCGCTAAGCCATCTCTCCAGCCCAATAAAAATATTTTTAATATAGAAAAAGTCCATTTAAAAGAACTAAGGGGGACTGGAGCGATTTCTCAGTGGTTAAGGTGCTTGCCTGTAAAACCTAATGATCCTAGTTTGATTTCCATGTTACCCACGTAAAGCCAGATGCACACAAGGTGGGACATGCTCCTGGAATTTATTTGCAACATCTAGAGGTTTGGCATGGCCAGTCTCTGTCTCTCTTCTCTTCTCTTTTCTCTTTCTCTCTCTCTCTCTTTGCAAATAGTAATTTTTTTTTTTTTTAGTCAGACGTGGTGGCACACACCTTTTATCCCAGCACTCGGGAAATAGAGGTAGGAAGATCACCATAAGTTCAAGTCCACCCTGAGACTCCATAGTGAATTCCAGGTCAGCCTGGGCTAGAGCAAGACCCTACCTCAAAAAACCAAAGCACATAAAGGGGCTGAAGTTCATTTGTTATGGCTACAAGCCCTGGCAAATCTCAGTCTCTCAGTCTCTCTCTCTCTCTCTTTCTCTCTCTCACACACACACATAAATAAATATATATTTTCTTTGAACTCTATTTTAAAAGCGCACTAAAAGGGTGCACCTTTGGGATTCAGAACCGAGTCTTAAGTGCACTGAGTTCCAGCGCACTGCAATTTCCCACTGAACCTGGAAGAAGTCTGGAGGGTGCTTTTAAAAATATTTCTTAATTATTTATTTGAGAGAGAATTTCTCACTGAACCTGGAAGAAGCTGAAGCTGGAGGGTGCTTTTTAAGCAGGGCGATGCTTTAGAAGCCCAGAATCATCTGGGTGCAATTGGATGCCAGTTTAAACTGCTGCCCAGGCCCCACCCTTAGCCCAGGACCAGAATCCATTCGGTCAGACCTAGGCAATACAATTCCACACATTCCCCGGGGAGACGTCCTGCAAAACCTGAATCTCCTCGGCTGTCGGGGTTCGCAGGTGGACCCGTGGGAGCTAGGTAGAGATGCTGGAGTGTAAACCAGGCATGCTCCTTGGGGCGCGGGCACTCACTAACTTTTGTTGTTTGGTTGGTTGGTTGGTTGATTTTCAAGGTAGGGTCTCACTCTAAGCCCACGCTGACCTGGAAATCACTCTGTAGTTCCAGGCTGGTCTCAAAGTTACAGCAACCCTCCTACCTCTGGGATTAAAGGCGTGCACCACCACAAGGGGCTCGGGCGGGTTTTTCTCACTGCGTGGATGGAACCGGGCCTGCTGGGCGCGGTGGAGGCTGCATTGTCGCCGCGTGGACGGCAGGTGGCGCCCCAGGAAGAGACTGTCTTGGGCGCCCGCTGCTCATCAAATACATAGTAAGCTAAGGAACAAGGAAGACTGAAACGTGTCCTCCTTGCTGTCAAGTGGGAGCCAGCCCCAAGTGGTGTCTCAAACCCGCAATCAGAACTTGGGAAGCTAAGGAAGGAAGGTCCCAGCAAGTTCCGGGCCAGCCTGGGATAGAGAGCTAGACCTGTCTCAAAAACAGTGCAAAACGCCGGGCGTGTTGGCGCAAGCCTTAAATCCCAGCACTCAGGAGGCAGAGGTAGGAGATCACCGTGAGTTTGAGGCCACCCTGAGACTACATAGTGAATTCCAGGTCAGCCTGGGCTAAAGTGAGACCCTACTTAAAAAAAAAAAAAAAGAAAAAGAAAAAAAGAAAAAAACAGTGCAAAACAAAAGCACCAAATAGAAATGGGGAGCTCTCCCCAACGACCCACCCACTCACAGATAGGCAGAGCCAGGTCTTTTGTCACCACTGTGCTTTGGCCAGACCTGGAGCAGTCCTTAGACACAATATGTGGCTTGCCCAACTGTTGTGCCATTAACCCACGTGCACCTAACAAGTGGGGTACTTGGTCCCAAAGTACCAACTTGGATGTATGTTCCCACAATTGAGTGATTTATATCACTATTCATGACTCTACATATTCACATGCACCTTAGACTATTAATTCAATTAATATTATTCTTAAAATCAACTCATTTTTAAAGTTAAATGTAACTATAAGGGAGATAATTTGCTGCTATAATAGCTAGAAGCCCAGTGTTTCTACCCAAAACAGGAAAGAAGAAAAACAAAGTACAGAAGATGTTAGGATTTTATCAGCCTGGCTGTTTGCTACTGAATCATCTGACGTGCTATCAAAGGCACGTTTCCAGGGCTGGAGAGATGGCTTAGTGGTTAAGGAACTTGCCTGCAAAGCCAAAGGAGCCAGGCTGGATTCCTCAGGACCCACGTAAGCCAGATACACAATGTGTCGTATGCATCTGAATTTGTTTGCAAGTGGAGGCCCTAGTGTGCCCATTCTCTCTCTCTCTTATAAATAAATAAAATAAACTTAAAAAATAAAAGGAGTGTTTTGCACATTGGAAGACACAATCAGAGTCCAGGCAGCCCTCCCCGGAAGAGGTCAGGAGTAGTGACAAGGACAAGGGGAAGGTGAGGTGGGAACACGTTCGATCCTACCCATCGCAAAGCAAGGGAACCTGACAGATGCCAAGCCCTTGGCAGCTACTTCCAAGAACTTCCTGCAGGATGTGCATGCTTGCAGAAGCTTTGAGTTGTTTTTTTTTATGAGGAAGCTGGAGGGGAAAGGTGGAGATCCGGCTTCCGGTGAGCTCTTGTGGTAAGTGGTGGCAACCTCATGGGGGTGGTCCTGACCATTCCCTACCCCCATGTCTGCTGACTGATTTCCTGGCCCATATCCTTCCTGGCTCCTCACTGCTGCTGTGGAATCACCCTGTGGGTGGGGGAGGACTACTCCAGCAATAAAGTGTCCTGGGAAGAAAGAGGGACCACAGTAGCCCTTCCCTAGCCAACCTTGTGAACCTGTGCTTGGAGAGCTCTGGCCAAGGTGCAGTAGGTGCAGAGATAGAAGGATGGGTCAGTGGAGGACGCGTTTCCCTCTTAGCCTTGGTTTTCCAGCTGAAATACAAAGATGATGGGTCAGGTGGGACTCTGAATCATGAGCCCAAGCCCCTCTGCTCTTAGACTGAAGCCTGCCATGGAGAGAGACTTCAGGCCAACCCTGTCTTTCTGCACATGCTGTGGTTTATATCGGAACGTGGAGACAGCCTCTTGCATGTCCTTCAAAAGCAGCCATGGTCCTTATTGCCTGTGTTCTATGATCCAGAAGCGCAGAAGGGCTGTGACCCCTTTTGTCCTATAAATCTATAGGTCAGGGCAGGAGAGATGGCTTACTAGTTAAGGTACTTGTGTGCAAAGCCTGAGGACCTGAGTTCAATTCCCCAGTACCCACACAAAGCCAGATGCACAAGGTGGCACAAGGTTCTGGAGATCGTTTACAGTGGCTAGACATCCTGGTACACCCAATCTCTATCTATCTGCCCCCCCCTCTTAAATAAATAAATTAACTATTTTTTTTTAATTCTGTAGGTCAGAAAGGGCCTGAGCTAGTCTGGTCTGAGTCTGGGCATGAGGAAGTTCGAGAAAACCAAAGGGCCCCTGTCTCAATTTCTGCAGGGAAATCTTGAATATTGAACACCCACTATGTCTACTCTGACTCTGTCCCTTTTAGTGGTGGGGACTCCACACAAGTTACTTGACCTCTCTGAGCCGGTTTCTCCATCTGTAAGGAGGTATAGCCTCACCTTCAAAGAGGTGTTTACAGGACCAGATGAGACCACTCAGGAAGACTTGTGGCTGTGCATCAGAATGCTAGTGTGTGTAGTATCTGATACAGCTCCTCCTTTGCAAAACAAAAACACCGTGTGTGTGTGTGTGTGTGTGTGTGTGTGTGTGTTCATGAACTACATCTTCCCACCATCCAATCCTATGCTTCAGACAAGTTTTCTGCACCCAGCATCTTCCAACCCCACATGGAGTGCAGACCCTGCCAGCCTTCTCTTCCTCTTGCAGAAAGATAAGCTTGAGAGGAGGAACCCGCGCCTCCTACTCCTACCAGCATTTACAAAACTCCCTACACCCCACCAACACATATGCCAAGTTCATCGTATGAAATTTCATTGACCCAAGTGGCTTAGTCCAGAATCCCACAGAGCAGTTACCCCTTAGTTGACTATTGAGATCTGAAAGCGTCTTAACAATCCAGGCATTAGACCTGATTGCAGGCCATGGTGACACACTCTGGGAGCCACGCCGCTCTCTCTCTAGCCTGGACTTAGACCTACCTTACTCAGCTGAGCAAAAAGTATTAGCCAGGGCCAGGCGTGGTGGCACACACCTTTAATCCCAGCACTCTGGGAGGCAGAGGTAGGTGGATCACCATGAGTTCAAGGCCACCCTGAAACTACATAGTGGATTCCTGGTCAGCCTGAGCTAGACTGAGACCCTACCTCAAAAAAAAAATAAAAGTAAAAAATGTGGGGGGTGGGGAGGGAAGGAATTACCATGGGATTTTTTAATTTTTATTATTTTTTTTATAATCATGGAAAATGCTAATAAAAATTTTAAAAATTAAAAAAAAAATTAGCCAGACATGGTAGAACATGTCTGTAATGCTAGTACTCAGGAGGCCGAGGCAGAAGGATTGTCATGAGTCCAGGGCCAGCCTGGGCTACATAGTGAAGCCCCCATCTCCCAAATAAACAAATTAACCAAAAAAAAAAAATCTTTAGCCAAGCATGGTGCCTGTTGCAGTCAGGTTTGCATTGCTGGTAGAAATCACCCAACCAAGAGCAGCTTCTGGGAAAAAGAGATTTATTTTGGCTTACAGGCTCGAGGGGAAGCTCCATGATGGCAGGGGAAAACGATGGCATGAGCAGAGGGTGGACATCACCCCCTGGCCAACGTAAGGTGGACCACAGCAACAGGAGGGTGTGCCAAACACTGGCATGGGGAAACTGGCTATAATACCCATAAGCCCGCCCCCAACAATACACTCCCTCCAGGAGGCATTAATTCCCAAATCAGCTGGGAACCTAGCATTCACAACACTTAAGTTTATGGGGGACACCTGCATCAAACCACCACAGTGCCTCACTCCTGTAATCCTAGCAATTTAGAGACAGAAGTATGAATGTGAGGCCAGCCTGGGTTAGAGTTAATTTTCAGGTCTGACTGGGCTCAAGTGAGGAGTGAGACCATGCCTCAAAAAAAAAAAAAGAACAAGTGGAGTCTGGGGAGATGACTCAATGGGTAAAATTCTTGCCATACAAGCTTGAGTACCTGAGCTTGGATCTCGAAACCCACATAAAACTGGATACAGTAATTCCAGTGAACCTGCCTCAAATGAGGTGAAAGGTGAGCACTGATCCCAGAGGTTGTCCTCTGACCTTCACACGCATGCTGTGACACACATGCAACCACACTCACACACATAAAGATTTTTTAATATTTATTATTATTTATTCATTTGAAAGAAAATGATCATGCCAGGGCCTTTGGCGAGTGCAAATGAACTCCAGATGCATGCACTACCTTGTGCATCTATCTGGCTTACATGGGTCCTGGGGAATTGAACCTGAGTCCTTTGGCTTTGCAGGCAGTGCCTTAACTGCTAAGTCCTGTCTGCGGCCCGAGACTGCTTTTTTTAAGCATGAAGAAATGTAACCATCCTGACAGAAATGAAGATATTCTAAATAGGCACTTTTGCTCCCTCCTGCGGTTATCAGACTATTGAAACAATGGTCCCCGAGAACTGGGAATTTCCCTAGGAATCTCATGCAGACAGGAGTAAAAGGCTGACGACGGACTCCCTTGTGTTAGCCAGAGTGAGAACTTGTCTCCCGGAAAGAGATTTCACACAGTGCCAGCCCATAGTTAAACATAAACCTCAATGCCAGGGACCCCAAAGATAGACGTGGGGGTCACTGGACCTCTTTGTTCTTCATCACATATAATTAAGTCTACCCAAATGCTCAGCTTGTATGTTTCCCTATGCACTGATGCCTTCGCTTTCCAGGTAACCACTGCCTTAGCAACAGCAAGAATTCTATTCAAAATAGGACATTTCGGCTAAATTTGAGAATAATTGTAAAATTTATTTTGGAGAACAAATATTTAAGCCGATTTGTAAAATTTGATCTATTTTACACGGTTCTCATGGTCCCTGTGATCGGCAAGCTTCTAGATGGGTGGTTAAGTAAACAAATGGTACCGACTGGCAAAACTAAAGCTTTGGCTCCCTTAGCCTAAGACACTTCTATTAGTCCTTCTAAACCTAAGGTTTTGGAATGCATCCATTATCTCCTTAAAAAGAATTAACAACTGGGCAGCCTATAAGAATGAGGTATAAAACAACCAGGCTGAAGGGAGTCTTTGATGTGATGTCTTTTTCCCTAGTTGATGAACTCACCTCATTTTGGCTCTGTAGAAAGAGTCTGTAACCAATTTTGGATTTATAGTTGTGTTTTAAAGTTACTTATAATAGTGGGTGTCTCCCTTTAACAGAGATGGCTCATTTGATTTTTTTATATTTCATTTTTAGCTGGGCGTGGTGGAACACACCTTGAATCCCAGCCCTCTGGAGACTGAGGTAGGAGGATATTGCTGTGAGTTCAAGGCCAGCCAGAGACTACATTGTGAACCTCAGGATCAGCCTGGGCTACAGCGAGACTATGCCTCAAAAAAACAATATATATATGTATATATATTAGGATAACCTGGTTTTGGTTTTTTTGTTGCTTTGTTTTTGTTTTGGTTTTGGTTTTGGTTTTGATTTTGGTTTTTCAAGGTAGGGTCTCGCTGTAGCCCAGGCTGACCTGGAATTCACTACGTAGTCCATGGTGGCCTCAAACTTACAGCGATCCTCCTACCTCTGCCTCCCAAGTGCTGAGATTAAAGGCATGTGCCACCACACCCGGCTTTGAAACTTTTTTTTTTAATTTATTTAATAGGGGAGAGAGAGAATGAGAGAGAATGGGTGCACCAGGGCCTCTAGGCATTGCTAGCAAACTCCAAATGCATGGCCCCCATGTGCACCTGGCTTACGTGGGTTCTGGGGAATTGAACCTAGGTCCTTAGCCTTTGCAGGCAAGCAGTTTAAATGCTAAGCCATCTCTCAGCACCCGTTTTTCTTTTTCTAAAGAGCAAATGGATGTATTTAGATCAAGAAGAACCAATGGAAGTGCTTTAAACCAAGGGAATCTAAGGCTCTAGCCTATTTTGACAGTTAGTGCCAATTGCTTATTTAACCACCAATCAAGAGAATTGACGATCATAAAGACATGAAAATTTCATACAAAAGACCAAAGTTTACCAGTAGATTTGCTCTGTAAAATAAGTTCCATGACTGTTCTGTAATTTAGCAGAAATACCCTAAGTAGGAATTTTTTTTTTCTTTTTGGCTTTTTTTTTTAAGTTTTTGTTTATTTATATTTATATTCGAGAGCAACAGACAGAGAGAGAGAGAAAGGCAGAGAGAGAGAGAGAGAGAGAATGGGCACGCCAGGGCCTCCAGCCACTGCAAACGAACTCCAGATGCGTGCACCCCCTTGTGCATCTGGCTAATGTGGGTCCTGGGGAACTGAGCCTTGAACTGGGGTCCTTAGGCTTCGCAGGCAAGCGCTTAACTGCTAAGCCATCTCTCCAGCCCCTTTTTGGCTTTTTGAGGCAGGGTCTCACTCTAGTAAAACTCACCCTATAGCCCAGGCTGGCGTGAACTCACAGCAATCCTCCTACCTCTGCCTCCTGAGTGCAGAGATTAAAGGCATGCACCACCACACCCAGCTCATCATTTCCTTAGATTTTTGTTTAAATAATATTTTATTTATTTATTTGAGAGAGGATAGGCATGGTTGGTAGGGCCTCCAGCCACTGCAAATGACCTCCAAACACATACATCAACTTGTGCATCATGCTTATGTGGGTCCTGGTGAATCAAACCTGAGTCCTTTGCCTTTGCAGGCAAGTGCCTTAACCACTAAGCCATCTCTCCAGCACTCTTTGGATTTTTTTTTTTTTTTTTTTGAGGCAGGTTCTCACTCTAAATTCTGGAATTTATTTATTTAGAATTCTGGAATTCTAAACTCTGGAATTGACTCCGTATTCTCAGGGTGGCCTTAACCTCACAGCGATCCTCCTACCTCTGTCTATAGATGTTTTTACGTTCCAATTAAATCAGGCTCCAAACTCATGACCTTTAATTCTACTTCTTAGCCCTTCTAATTTAGAGTGCAAATAAAAAGACCAACAAAAACATTTAGAAGCTGGGCGTGGTGGCGCACGCCTTTAATCCCAGCAGTTGGGAGGCAGAGGTAGGAGGATCACCGTGAGTTCGAGGCCACCCTGAGACACCATAGTGAATTCCAGGTCAGCCTGGGCTAGAGTGAGACCCTACCTCGAAATACCAAAAAAAAAAAAAAAAAAAATTTAGGGTTTTTCTCATCAAGTAAAACAGAACTCAAATGATCTTTATTTAGATTTTCCCCTTTTTCCAAATACTTATAAATTGAATTAACACAATTATCAAACATTAAACCAGTTGGAGTAACAAATGATATTTCTCCACTTCCCTGTCTCTCTCTGTAATTAATTAATTAATATTTTTTTTTAAAAAAAGAAAAGGATTTCAGGACTAGCCAATATGAAGTAGAGTTGGAATACATTAAAGATACTTTAATATAGATCCTAAAACGTAGTGGTTGAGCAATATTCAGACACATTCCAAAAGCATGGGTGTGGGCTTCTCTAAGAGGGAGTCACAGAAAGTAACACATACTCAAGTGTGAGTGTGGGCTCCTAAAGAAAGAGTCACGGTTAAGTCTCAGCATTTGAGCCGTATATGCCCCTTTGATAACTCCCAAGTTATATCTCAAACAGTTGCTAAGAAGCTAGATGTGGTTGGTGGCTTACGCCTTTAATCTCAGCACCTGGTGGGAGGCTAGGTAGGAGGATCACCACGAGTTTGAGGCCAGCCTGAAGCTTCAGAATAAGTTCCAGGTCAGCTTGGTCTGAATGAGATCCTGCCTCAAAAAATTAAAAAAAAAAAAAATTTAGCCAGGTATGGTGGCACACGCCTTTAATCCCAGCACTCAGGAGGCAGAGGTAAGAGGATCGGCATAAATTCTGTAGGAAAAAACCCCCGCAGGGGGCCCCCACGCTCTGCCCGGATAAGGCGACACCCCAAATCACTCACGAGAAGCGGTCTTGATGCAAACTGCAAGAGGATTTTATTCCAAGCGCGCTAGGGCCCACAGTCGTACACCTCACAGGGGTAGAGGACTGCAGAGCCCCGAATGCAGGAACAGGACAGTTTTTATAGGGTTTCTAACAAAGCCTGTGCATTAGACCAATCATTTTCTAATATTAGGAGCCCCGCAGGGTGTTAGCCAGTCAGTTTGTGCCACCCCATAGTTTCTAAGCCAATTAGTTTATGACCTTGGTGGTCAGCATTTGCGCAGGTCCTTAGGTGGGGGTAGCAGAGTGTGGTATCAGCCTCCTATGACCTTGGAGGTCAGCCTTTGTGCAATTCCTTAGGTGGGGGTAGCAGAGTATGGTATCAGCCTCCTATGACCTTGGTGGTCTGAGGCAGGCTGTTACAGCTTATGGTGCGAGCTACTAAGGCTAACAGTGTGGGCTATTAAGGCTTATAGTGTAAGGCTTATAGTGCAGGCTATTTACAGAAACCAAATAAGTGGTTCACTTCATTACTCATTTCCCATCCTTGAGGGCTATCTCATGCCCTTTTACCTAGTTTTATATTAGGAGTGGGCTCTGATATAATGAGAAGAGGGATTCTTTACTTGCTTCCAACAGGGAGTAAAGCCTGGAGTTCGAGGTATGCAGGGAGCCCGCTTAAGCTCCCCTTGGAGCGTGATAGTATTTCTGAGCTTCTGAATTCTTGGGCCTTTCAGTTCAAGGCCACCATAGTGAATTCCAGGTCAGCCTGAGCTACACTGAAACACTACCTCAGGAAAAAAAAAAAAAATTTAGAGTTGCTGTAGCAGACAGCTACAGATTCGCTGAGATGAACTTCCAGACCAGACACAATTATAGAGGAAGGGATATTTATTGAAGCTTACAGATCCAGGGGAAGTTCCTTAAATGGCAGAAGAAGCTGGCCTGCCTTCACAGGTCCAAGCAGAGAGAGAGAGAGAAGTAGAAGCCTAAAGGTCAAAAGCCACAGCATGCTTCCGGAACTCCAGCTAGGCACACCTTGCATATCTCTAGATTGAAGTTGGAAACCAACCACCACACCTAAAGATCCACCCAGTGACATTGCCTCCAGCCAGGTAGCCAGCAGATGCAAACTACAAACAATAAAGAACTGAATATATTGGGAGCCATCTATTCTATTCAAACCACCACAGTTGCTAAGAAACCTTTTATCCTCCTTTCTCTCTCATTTTGATGTGGGAGATTCTGGGGTGGCTCCAGAGTGGAATTACAATCTGCTAAACTAAAACCAGGAGCTTCTAGGATCGCACATGGGGTGTAAGATGTGGCTTTCACTGTAACTGGGCTTTCTGGAGAGATTCCTAGAAAACCAGGTTCTTAGCCAGCAGGGAGAAAGGCTAGGATAGTTTATACTGATTGTCAAATGACAGGACTCGGAATCACCTGAGGGAATGTGGAGATTAAATTAGCCATTGGGCATGACTATGATGGATTATCTCTTGATGAGGTTAATTACAGTGGAAAGCCCTGTCTCAACTGTGGGCAGCACCATTTCATGGGCTGGGGTTCAGGTCTGTGTAAAAAAGAGAGAGCTGGCTAAGAGCAGCATTCACTGCTTCCTCACTGCACTGCATATGACAGCTGCCTCAAGCTACTCCCACCACGCCTTCCCTGCCATGATGAACCAGGACCTAGAACTATACGATAAAATAAACTCTTCCCTCCCTCCTTCCTTCCTTCCCCCCTTCCTTTCTTCCTATCTTTTTTTTCTTTCCTGGTAGCATTTCACTCTAGCCCAGGATAACCTGGAATTCGCTATGTAGTCTCAGGGTGGCGTCGAACTCACGGTGATCCTCCTACCTCTGCCTCCCGAGTGCTGGGATTAAAGGAATGAGCCACCACAACTGGCCACTCTTCCTTTCTTAGGCTGAATTTTGTCAGGCATTTTTGTCCCAGCAAGGTGACTAACCCAAAGGCCCTCATGTAGTTAAGTGCTGCAATTCTTGATTCCCAACTGGCAAGAAGCTTCAGGCTCCTGAGTAATGGCCTCCTTTTCCTTCTCAAGCCCCATAATTTTCTTTCCATCTTGCCTCCATCCAAGCCCCAGGAAGAACTCAGAAAAACAAGAGGATCAACCAGTTGACTCCTCCAGTGAAAGTGAATTATATGTAGAATCCCACATTCAGTGCCAAAAATTGTCCACATGCACAAAAAAAGGGACTGAAAAATAAAATAAAATTAATAAAATTAAAAATAACTAAATAAAATTTTTAAAAAGAGACTAAAAGATAGTTTATTCTGGAGCCAAATGTAAGTGAATAAGGCCCAGAAACACAGATTTTGGTGACCCTAAATGTCATGATCCATGAAATTTATAGTAACAGAACAAAGAAAATCATAAATCAAGGTATTTTAAAAACACTTTGGTGGAAACATCAAGTAGGTGGGTAACAGCAAGTAGGAAAGTTGTTGCAATAGATCTCAAATGCTATCTTAGCCTTTGGGTAGTGGAAGATGGGGGTTAATTCACATATAGAGGTAGGCAATAAGTGGCTAGTTAGGGGGCTAAAAATAGCCCAAGATAAGATGACTGCTGTGGTAGTTTGAATGTATGTCTACCCATAGACTCCAGCATTTCCTTAAAGCTTGTCTCCAGCTGCCTGGCCGGAGGAGGTGTCACTAGGGGCAGATCCAGGCTTTCAGCCCTAAAGCATTACCGGGAACAGATCTGAATTTCCAGCCCAAGGATATGAAGGGAGGTTTTGAGCTCCGGCTGTGCTTGTTTGTAGTGCTGGCTGTTGGTGATGTGTCTCAGCTTGGATTCATGACTGGGAGCCAGCATCTTCCACCCCTGATTCCCTCCGATGTGTATGCTGACATAAACCCTTCCTCCTATAAACTGTGTCTGATTTGGATGTTCCAGCCTTGCAGGATGCTTAACATAGGTGCAGCTTTTGTCTGGGAACTTCTGTCCACAATTAAAAAGCTACGCCTCCACACGGCTGCATGGTCTTTCTTCCGGTGTGGTACCTTCCTTCCTCCAGGGAGGCCAGTGCTCTAAGAATTGATGTTGGAAGTCCTGAGGCATCATCACTACACTGAATTGTATTAGTCAAACCACTGACAGAGCTGGCCCAGATTCTTTTTGACTTTTTTATTTAAAATATTTTATTTATTTATCTATTTGAAAGAGATAGAAAGAGGCAGATAGAGAGCTGGAGAGATGACTTAGCAGTTAAGCACTTGCCTGTGAAGCCTAAGGACCCGGATTGGAGGCTCGATTCCCCAGGACCCACTTTAGCCAGATACACAAGGGTGTGCACACATCTGGAGTTCATTTGCAGTGGCTGGAGGCCCTGGCGCACCCATTCTCTCTCTGTCTCTCTCTGCATCTTTCTCCCTCTGTCTGTCTATCTCAAATAAATAACTAAATAAAATAAACAAAATTTTTAAAAAAAGAGAGAGAGGTAGATAGAGAGAGAATGGGCACACCAGGACCTCCAGCCACTACAAACGAACTCTACAAGCATGCGCCAACTTGTGCATCTGGCTTTATGTGGGTACTGGGGAATCCAGCCTAGGTCCTTTGGCTTTGCAGGCAAGCACCTTAACTGCTAAGTCATCTCTCCAGCCCTGGTCCAGATTCTTAGTGTAAAGAGCAGTATGCATCAGGCATAGTGGCAAATGTCTGTATGCCCCTGAGGCTGGAGGATCTCAAATTTGGGACAGTGATTTGAGGCCAATTTTAGTTATATACTCAGACCTCGTTTCAAGTTTTTAAGAGGAGTGATAGTGTTATCTGATTTTTTTATTCTAAGCATAACTTGATCATCCCATCACCATCATGGAGTAGATATTACCTTGGCTGTGTAGCCATGGTAACAATTTGATCAAAACAATACAGTTAGGGCTGAAGAGATGGCTAAGCCATTTAAAGGCGCTTACTTATGAAGCCTAACCACCCAGGTTCAACTCCCCAGAACCCATGCATAAACCAGATGCACAAAATGGTGCATGCACTGGAGTTTGTTCTGGTGTACCCATTTTCTCTCTTTCCTCTCAAAAATAAATAAAGGTGATTTATGAAAAAAAAAAAAAAAGAAACTGGAGCTGGAAAGATAGATGGCTTAGCAGTTAAAGCACTTGTCAGTAAAGCCAAAGGACCCAGGTTCAATTCCTCAGTAACCATGTAAAGGCTGAAATTTACAGGGCTCAACTGTTTTAATCTCTGCATGTGATAGATAGTTTCCAAAGATGACCTTTTAACACTTCCTTCCTTCCCTGCATGCTGATGATACTTACTTGTGTTAATAAGATGTGAACAAGCATCTATTCACCTCAGCTAGGACACCGATGGCAGAATGAAGTAAGGATTCCACTAACTTCCAGCTTGTGAACCAATCAGTTTATCAGGATCCTTCAGAGCATGGGTGAGGGGTTACACAGGAGTGAGGGTGACTCAAAGGCAGCTGTATCATCACACATTCCCATCTCATTCTGCATGATGACCTTATGGAAGCTACACCATGGAGTCCCCCTTTCAGTTAACCTGCTTTCTCTGTACTCTGGCATCTCCCAAGATCTCTTGTAGCCTGAAAGAGAAAGAGAGAGAGAGAGAACAGGTACACCAGGGCCTTCTGCCACTGCATATGAAATCCAGATACCTGTGCCACTGTGTGCATATGGCTTTACATAGGTACTGTGGAATTGAACCCAGGCCAACAGGGTTTGAAAGCAAGCACCTTTAACTGCTGAGCCACCTCTCCAACCCCTATCTAGAGACATTTTTATTGTTGTCACACTAGGGGATATGCATCAGTTACTTTCTTGTTACTGTGAACAAATACCTAATGGGCAGCAACTTAGGGAAGGAAAGCATTTATTTTGGCTTAGAGTTCCAGAAGGTTAGGATCTGTCATGACAGGAAAGGCATGGTAGGCCTAAGCAGTCACATCACATCACAGTCACATCAGCGAGAAGGAAGCAGAGAGAGGAAACAGCAAGCAGAGCTGGCCTTTACCACCTCAAGGACCACCCCCAGTGACATACTTCCTCCAGCAAGGGTTCCAGCTCCTAAAGGTTCCACAGACTTCCTAAAGAACTGGGGCGCGAGAGTTCACACCTATGAGGTACATGTTACGTTTGAAGCACCACAGTGGATAACTGTGACTGTCATGTAGTAGAAAAAATGTCCAAAAGGGGCTGGAGAGATGGCTTAGTAGTTAAGGTGTCTGCTTGCTAAGCCTAAGGACCCATGTTCTATTCCCCATGACCCGTGTAAGCCAGATGCACAAGGGGGCACATGCATCTGGAGATCGTTTGCAGTGGCTAGCGGCCCTGGTGTGCCCATTCTCTCCCTCTATCTCTCCCTCTTTCCCTCTCCCCCCCCCATCTAAGTAAATAAGTAAATAAGATAAAATATTTTTTAATGCCCAATAGGTCACAGGCTAGACACCACACAACAAAGTATTAGCTGACCCAAACTGTCCACAGTGCCTGATGACCCCAGTTTCTTTTATTATTATTATTATTATTTCTTTATTTTATTTATTTGACAGAGAGGGTGCACGCAAGAGAGATGCAGATAGAGAGAGAGAGAGAATGGGTGTGGCAGGGCCTTTGGCTGCTGCAAACAAAGTCCAGAAGCATGCACCACCTTGTGCATCTGGCTTATGTGGGTCATGGGGAATGGAACCTTGGTCCTTTGGCTTTGCAGGCAAGTGCCTTAACCTTAGTTTCTACACACTCTAACATCTCCCAAGTTCATTTGGGAGTAAGAGCTGTAATCCCAAATGAGGGTCCTTTTATTTTTTTTAATTTTTTATTTATTTATTTGAGAGTGACAGACACAGAGAGAAAGACAGATAGAGGGAGAGAGAGAGAATGGGCGCGCCAGGGCTTCCAGCCTCTGCAAACGAACTCCAGAGGCGTGCGCCCCCTTGTGCATCTGGCTAACGTGGGACCTGGGGAACCGAGCCTCGAACCGGGGTCCTTAGGCTTCACAGGCAAGCGCTTAACCGCTAAGCCATCTCTCCAGCCCATATGAGGGTCCTTTGACCCTGCACCCTTCTTCCTCTTCCTCCTGGAGTGTTAACACCTCCATTATGGTAATTGCTGTAACTACTGAAGAGAGTTCTGGGAAATGGCTATAAATTAGAGGAATCTGGGAGCTGACAGGCACTCTCTGTACTATATTTGGCCCAGAAACTGTGCTCCCACCTATGATGGCTGGGCTTTATAAACAGCTTCTCTCAATATTGCAGCAGTTGTGGCAGTCTGAAGTAATGTCGGGAGCTTCAACAAAATAGGAAATGAAAAGGCAAAAGCAGGCCAGAGGCATAGCTCGGCGTTGCCTAGCATGAACAATGCTCAGTACCGCAAGAAAAGCCAAAAAAGCAGAAGAAACTCACAAAGAGGAACTGAAGGACTGGAAGTAGTGGCCACATCAAGAGTTTCCTGGAGAGGCTGGAGAAGTGGTTCAGCAGTTAACCCACTTGCTTGCCAAGCCTGATGACTCAGGTTCAATTCCTCAGGACCCACGTAAAGCGGGATGCACAATGTGGCGCGTGCAGCTGCAGTGGCAGGAGGCCCTGGTGCGCATAAACTCACCCTCTTCCTGGCTGCCTCTTTCTCTCTCTCAAGTGAATAAAAACATTTTTAAAAAACTAAAAAACAGTAGAGGCTAGCCTAGGCTATATACGACCTATCTCAAAAAAAAAAAAACATGGAATTTCAAAGGGGAAAGTGTGGGGGGGGATTACCATGGGATATTTTTTATAATCATGGAAAATGCTAATAAAAATTTTAAAATTTTTTTTAAATAAATTTAAAAAATAAATAAATAAACAAGGGCTGGAGAGATTGCTTAATGATTAAGGCCCTTGCCTGTGAAGCTTAAGGACACAAGTTCAGTTCCCCAGTACCCACATAAGCCAGATGTACAAAGTGGCATATGTGTCTGACGTTTGTTTGGACCCTGGCATGCCCATTCTCTCTCCTCCCTCTCTCTCCTCCCTCTCTCTCTCTCTCTCTCTCTCTCTCTCTCACTCTCTTATCTCTAATAAATAAATAAAATATCTTTTAAAAAAAATTTTTTTTTATTTGAGAGCAACAGACACAGAGAGAAAGACAGATGGAGGGAGAGAGAGAGAATGGGCGCGCCAGGGCCTCCAGCCTCTGCAAACGAACTCCAGACGCGTGCACCCCCTTGTGCATCTGGCTAACGTGGGACCTGGGGAACCGAGCCTCAAACCAGGGTCCTTAGGCTTCACAGGCAAGCGCTTAACCACTAAGCCATCTCTCCAGCCCCATAAATAAATAAAATATCTTTTAAGAAGAAACTTAGCAAGGTTCCCCCTTCCTACTGCACTTAAGAATAAGCAAACATCTACCACTGGCCCACCATATTCTGGGAGACTCAGTCTCACGCCACCTCTGGGTTCTTATGCCTCAGTACATGACAGCCATGGAGAGCTGCATGCTGGCCTGTTTTCTGTCCTTGGAATACTTCGGATGCTGGATAATCGGAGATGAATCAGTAACATCACGCTGAAAACTGGCACAAGTACAATGAGAGGCCCTCAGGGCCACAGACCCAGAAAGAAACCAAGTCCTGGGTCAAGTTCTTCAACTTCTCTTCACCCATTTCTTCAACTGGGTGAAGAGCAGTTGGAGGTATATCCACCAGATCTAAGAGATCTTTTTTTGTGTGTGGTGGGGGGACATTGAAGTAGGGTTTCTTTCTAGCCCAGGCTGACCTGAAATTCACTATGTAGTCTCAGGCTGGTCTCAAACTCATGGCAATTCTCCTACCTCGTCCTCCCGAGTGCTGGGATTAAAGGCGTGCGCCACCACACCCGGCAATTAAGAACTCATTTTTATAATGAAAATTTTCGCTATAGATAAGAAAGCTGGGACACTGGGAAGTAAGGCAGGCTTTGGCCAGACGGTGCGTGAGGTGGTCGATTATATCTTCTTGGTCAAGTTTAGTAGTCCAGACAGCTCTGAACTAAGCCGGGGCAGCAACACCTAGAGGCTGGCCACCAAGTTTTAAGATTGTTGGCATACATTCATGAACATGAAAAAAAAAAAAAAAAAAAGCAACAGATTTTATTTGCTTCCACATTGTTTGAGGCAGGGTCTCATTCCAACCCTGGCTGACCTTGGAACTCACCCAGGCTGGTTTAGAACTCATGGAGCTTGCCTCAAAAAAGCAGCACCAAGCAAAACCAAAAAAAAAAAAAAAAAAAAGCACCTCAACCAGAGATGTCAAAGATAGCATATTATTTATTTTCAATATTTTACTTATTTATTTGCAAGCAGAGAGAGAGAAACAAAGGCAAAGAGAGAGAGACAAATAGAAAGAGAGAAGTTGGGCATGCTAGGGCCTCCTGCCACTGCAAATGAAAGCCAAATACATGGGCCACTTTGTGCATCTGGCTTTACATGAGTACTAGAGAATAGAACCTGAGGCACGCAAGTGCCTCAACCACTGAACCATCTCTCCAGCCCTCCCTTCTCTTTTGCTTTTTACTTAAAAAAAAAAAAAAAAAAAAAACAACTATTTTGTTTATGGACTGGAGAGATTGCTTACTGGTTAAGGTGTTTGCCTGCAAAGTCAAAGGACCCAGGTTCAATTTCCCAGGACCCACATAAGCCAGATGCACAAGGGGGCACATGCATCTGGAGTTTGTTTACTGCAGCTGGAGGCCCTTAGCACACCCATTTTCTACTCTCTCTCTCAATTTCTCTCACTCTCTTCTCTCTCTATATAGAATAAATAAAAAGTAAAATATTTAAAATAAAATATTTTATTTTATTCATTTATTTACTTGAGAGAGAGAAAAAATGGGCTTGCCAGGGCCTCCAGCTGCTGCAAATGAACTCCAAACGCATGCACCTGGCTTACGTGGGTATTGGGGAATTGAACATGGGTCCTTAGGCTTCACAGGCAAGTGCCTTAACCACTATGCCACCTCTCCAGCCCTCTCTCTTCTCTTTTGATGTTATTCATACCCATACATTCTCCCGATATACTTTCCACTGAGATTCCCTTGCCCCAAATCTGCCCCATACCCTCAACCCAAAAAGAAACATAAAGTACAAACACCTAATTTTTTTTATTGCAATACAGTCTGCCACAATACAAATTAGACATTAAGTAATTCCTGCTAACATAAAAATGATAATTCAAATTCCAAATTTTTAAAGATTTTGATAACTTCAAATACTGGAACCACTAATGCCTCATATTCAGACTCATTTCTCCCCTCTTCTCAATCTCCAACATAAGAGGTCAGTACTGACTGTTTCTGGAACAACCAAATCCAACCCAAAATTCTGATTCCTCACCTCCACCCAAGAAGTTTAGATAAGGCATATACTTCCCAGAATGCAACTGGGACTTCAATCTCCCTAGGACCCCGCCAGAGGTCTTTATCCATCTCCGTATGGTGGGAGGTTTTTCCATTTCCCTACAGTGAGAAGTCCCCATCTCCAAGTGGCCTTAAGCCAGTCCTTAGACCGAAGGAGATGTCTTCAGGGATGCTTGAAAAACTCCAAATAAATAAATAAAAGTCAGGTCTGGTCAGTAAGTTAAAAAGGAGACATAAAGGGAAGAGAAAGGAAGGGAGGAGGGTACTTAATAGGCTGGTATTGTATATATGTAAGTACAATGATTGAGATGGGGAGGTGATATGATGGAGAATGGAACTTCAAAGGGGAAAGTGGGGGGGAGGGAGGGAATTACCATGGGATTTTTTTTATAATCATGGAAAATGCTAATAAATTTTTTTTTAAAAAAAGTCAGGGCTGGAGAGATGGCTTAGCAGTTAAGTGCTTGCCTGTGAAGCCTAAGGACCCTGGTTCAAGGCTCGATTCCCCAGGACACACGTTAGCCAGATGCACAAAGGGGCACACACGTCTGGAGTTCGTTTGCAGTGGCTGGAAGCCCTGGCGCGCCCATCCTCTCTCTCTCTCTCTCTCTCTCTCTATCTATCTATCTGCCTCTTTCTCTCTCTGTTGCTCTCAAATAAAATAAATAAAAATGAACAACAAAAAAAAGCAGTTTGGGCTAATGTGAGACCCTACCTTGAAAAAAAAAATTATTTCAGACAACCTTTACCTCCAAGACAAAGCCTCAACCTATATCTAAACTCCAATATGTGTTCCTCCCCCTCTGTCACCACAGCGGCCTCTCCCTCACCATGCCCAGCCATTGCGACCCCTCGGCATCCGCCTCAGCTCTTGTGGACATCTCCCATTCTCACGTCACTCTCAGATGTTTTCCCTAACATTTGGTATTTTATTCTCCACGACGTGGGCCTTCATTTAACAGTGGCCACATAAATTGTTCTTTGTGACAACAGCTTCTCAAGAAAAAAAAGGGGGGTCGCTTTTAAATTCAAACTAAAAACAGTTTATATTGCTGATTGCTGATATGAAAACATCAGCTCACAAGCAAGTACTCATTAAATTTAAAAATATCAAATTAGGGCTGGAGAGATGGCCTAGCGGTTAAGCGCTTGCCTGTGAAGCCTAAGGACCCCGGTTCGAGGCTCGGTTCCCCAGGTCCCGCGTTAGCCAGATGCACAAGGGGGCGCACGCATCTGGAGTTCGTTTGCAGAGACTGGAAGCCCTGGCGCGCCCACTCTCTCTCTCTCCCTCTATCTGTCTTTCTCTCTGTGTCTGTCGTTCTCAAATAAATAAATAAATAAAATTAAAAAAATATATATCAAATTAGGGCTGGAGAGATGGCTTAGCAATTAAGCGCTTGCCTGTGAAGTCTAAGGACCCCAGTTCGAGGCTCGACTCCCCAGGACCCACGTTAGCCAGATGCACAAGGGGGCGCTCGCGTCTGGAGTTCATTTGCAGTGGCTGGAAGCCCTGGCGCGCCCATTCTCTCTCTCACTCTCTATGTGCCTCTTTCTCTCTCTGTCACTCTCAAATAAATAAATAAATAATCTTTAAAAATATATCAAATTAACTTAAGTATTCATTAATTTGAAGTATAACTAAAATCTCTCAAAAAGGACATCTTTCTAATCATTCTCTTTGTCATGTCTAATGCTGGCTAGCCATGTCATGTCACGGGTTCTGTTTCATGTAGTCTGTATTTATGTGTAACTAAATTCTGATCAGTAATTGTTCTAGTGCTTATGGTCATTAAGTATTTGGATGTCCATAGATTCTGAGATGATTTTAAATTACCAAGAACAGATTTATAATATATTTAAAATAAATTGCTTCTGAACTTTTGGCTTTATGCTTATTCATGATAGACATGTTTATACTCAAAGTTTAATCCTACTCCTAACATTGCCTTCTGAATGTTTATTATGACTTAAATCTTTACTCCTTAAAGAAGGGATTAGTTTGGATTTATAACTGTTACGATACAATTTCTGTCAAATGACAGCTTTCTTGGTTTGAAGGTTAATTTATAAATGTTTCTAATAATAAAATACAGAAGGAGACCATCAAAATTACAACTATAAAGTGTGTTTTCAGTTAAGGTAAAATGTATTAAAAGCCGGGCGTGGTGGTGCACACCTTTAATCCCAGCCCTTGGGAGGCAGAGGTAGGAGGATCACTGTGAGTTCAAGGCCGCCCAGAGACTCCATAGTAAATTCCAGGTCAGCCTGGGTCAGAGTGAGACCCTACATCAAAAAGCCAAAAAAAAAAAAGGATAAAATGGATAAACATAAAAAGTTGTTTAAGGGCTTGAGAGATGGCTTAGTGGTTAAGGCGTTTGCCTGCAAAGCCAAAGGACCCAAGATCAATTCCCCAGGACCCATGTAAGCCAGATGCACAAGGGGCACATATGTCTGAAGTTAATTTGCAGTGGCTAGAGGCCCTGGCGTGCCCATTCTCTCTCTCTATCTGTCTGTCTTCTCTTTATCTCTCTCTCTGCTTGCAAATAAATAATTTTTTCTAAAAAGTTGTTTTAGCTGCAGACATCTGTCTGCTAATTAACCAATTTTTATGTTTCAAAACTTGCATATTTCATACTCAATGTCTCTGTCACTATGCCACAGGACTTTGAGCTCTGAAACTTAAAAAACTGAGTCCTTAACAAACAAAATCAAGACATTTTATCTAGCTTCATTTAGGCTTAATCTAAGTGTGACATAATTCAGAAGTATAAGATTCGTGTAAATGACCTTCTGGACCTTGAAAATTCTACCAGTTCAGCTCAAAGAGTCCTGAAACAGTCCTGATTCCATCTATCTGGACCCCTTTTGATTGTTTTCCAAGTCTAAAAGTCAAAAGGAGTGGAGACCCCCATCCCAAAATATTTTCCTCTCAACTTTTCACTTCAGCTTGAAGAAGTCAAATTTGAACCCATGGCCCATCTCTCAAAAAGAACTGAGGGGATCTTTCTCCACTGTCATTTGGAAGTCATTAAAATACACTTGGAGGTCATTAAAATACAGACCAAATTTCCTTTGTCCCTGATAACGTTAAAAGGGAAAAGACCACTGCCTTCTGACCAGACGACTGATTCCGAGTAGGATATAAAATATATAATGTGTGTTAATAAATTAGAAGGGTGATAAGAAGATTGTTTAATTTCTGATTGAGATAACTAAGTTATGTCCAAATGCTGAGCTTATATGTTTTCCATCTGCTAAAGCCTTTATTTTGTTGCATAAAACACCTGTTTACAACAATAGGTTTCTTTTATTTTTATTTACTTTTTCTTTTTTTTTTTTTGAGGTAGGGTCTCACTCTAGCTCTGGCTGACCTGGATTTCACTATGTAGTCTCAGGGTGGCCACGAACTGATGGTGATCCTCCTACCTCTGCCTCCCGAGTGCTGGGATTAAAGGTGTGCGCCACCACGCCCAGCCAGCAATAGATTTCTTAAGGGTTCTACTCTTCTGTGTTTTCCTATTGGGTAAAGTTTTTATTTGGTTGCTATAAATTTATTCTAATATGAAAAAACTGGACCTGATTATATAAAATTTCATTGTGCCTGTAAAATCAATCAAACTTTAAACTTTTTCAGCCTAACACACTTTCACTGGCTCTTCTAAAGCTAAGACCTTTTAATATCTGGACCAAGTAAGTAAAAACCATAGCCTTTTATATTAAGGACATACCAGAAAAAGTTTAAACCTGATAACTAGACTTCAAAGTTAACTTATTAATCTCTATCTTGTTTAAATTTAAAATTGTTTATGATGTTTTAAATATTCTTCAATACAAGTTTCTTATACTTCCTGTTTTACCTAAGCCAAATCTTTATTATTTCCAAAAATTCCAGTTAACTCCCTATCCAATTATTTTTCAGCCTTAGGTATAATATTTGTGTCACCTATAAATGTCATGTCTAGTCCAACAGATTCAGTTATTCCTTGATAACCATTCTGTATTCATAGGCCCTTATCTGTCAGACAGTGCTAGGCACAAACCTTCAGGAGAGGTGCCTGAGCTGCCAGGCGTGGCTAAGGACCCCTGGGATACAGAAGGCCACTCTCTTTCTAAGCCCAACACACCTGAATTTAGGCTTTGTCCATAGCTCTGTGACCTTTGGCCAGTTGCCTAGGAAACTCCTTATATGATATCAGCCAGCAGCCTTCACACAGCCCAACCCCCTGCAACCCTGTTCCCACCACTATGTAAATCACCTGACTCTCTCCCTGTGTGTTGGAATTAAGTCCCTAGGCATCAGCTAGCAAACTTTGAACCCACCCATCCCCTTAGGACCCTCTTCTTGCTCTTAACTGCTTATAAACCCATTTCCCTATTGAATAAATGAGAATGACTCTCTGAAGTCATCTCTCCACAGTGCACATCCCATCGTGCTCATGGCTGCTCCAGACCCTGCTTTCCATGGATGTCTGGATGCCTTCGGGGAACCACGGCCCAGAGGATCCAGGGACCCACATTTATCTAGCCACCTATGATTCCATATGCAGATTTCTGTACCCTGACAAGACACAGGCCCTAAAGCTTTCCCAACACAGCTGCATCTCAGGAGGACACCATGCCTTGAGGCTTCTTGATATCCCTTCCCCTTGTTTTCTTATTTTATGTAACGTATCACTTGAACTCCCCCTCCAAAAGTGGGAGGAGGAGATTAAAAGTGAGGAGTTAAGCTGAGCTTGGTGGCACACACCTTTAATCCCAGCAGACGCAGGAGGATCACTATGAGTTCAAAGCCATCCTGACACTACATAGTGAATTTCATGTCAGCCTGGGCTAGTGAGAACCTACTTCAGAAACACACACACACACACACACACACACACACACACACACAGAAAACAAACAAAATTGAGGAGTTACTCCTTTTCTGTGTGGCACACCCAACAAAATATACTTTCCATCATAATTGTACTACTACTTACATTCTCATCTTGTCTTTTAATTTTTTCACAGAAATTTTCCTTAAAATGTCTTGATGCTATCACTCAATCCATTACAAAATGAAAACAATACTGCTCCCTCAGTCATCCCAGACTCCAAAGTCATCAGACTTCACATCCTCTCAGCAGGAAGTTGTAAAATCATGAGAATCCATCTTCCCTACTCCTAACCTATAAAAGAGTCTGGAATGAAGGAGTTATTTAACATGGCAGAAATTCAACATATTACTTGCAAATGAATACCTGGCTAGTTATCTCAGAAGAAAAGAGTTCAAAGAACTTTGCTGCCTTCACACATGCTAATGCTCCTCCCATTACCCTCTCCTTGGACAATAACTCCCCCGGCCCCACCACCCTGCAGAATGCTAGGTGGACACTTCTCATTTCCAGAGTCTTGCTACTAACATGGGAAGTGTCCTTTGCAACTAAGACTTTCCTCTACTAAAGTCTAATTCCTCTGTTGTAGATATTCCTACCTTGTCTTGTTTTCTTTTTCTAACATAGACATATTACAAAGAGAATGGGTGTGCCAGGGCCTCCAGCCATTGCAAAACAGAAACTCCAGATGCAGGCACCACTTTGTGCATATAGCTTATGTGGGTACTGAGGAATCAAACCTGGGTCCTTAGGCTTTGCAGACAAGTGCCTTAACTGCTAACCCACCTGTCCGGCCCATGAATTCTTTTTAAAAATATTATATATTTTATTGTTATATTTTTATTTATTTGCCAGCAGAGAAAGAGAGAGAGAATGGTCATGCCAGAGTCTCTAGCCACTGCAAATAAACTCCAGATGAATGTGCCACATTATGCATCTGACTTTATGTAGATACTGGAAAATCAAAGCCAGGTTGTTAGGCTTTGCAAATGAGTACCTTAGCTTCTGAATCACCTCTCTTAAGCCCCAGTGAATGAGTTCTTGAAGACTCGACTCTTAAAGAAGGTGTGGTGGCATACACCTTTAATCCTAGCACTCAGGAGGCAAAGGTAGGAGGATCACTTTGAGTTCAAGGCCAGCCTGGGACTACGGAGTGAGTTTCAGGTAAGCCTGGGCTACAGTGAGACCCTACCTCAAAAAAAAAAAAAAAAAAAAAAAAGGAGGAGGAAGGAGGAAGGAGGAAGGAGATGAGGAGTTAACCAAGTGAAAAGAAAGCAGAAGGAAGGAAGAGCATGAACAAGTGCCCTGAGATCAGACAGCAGGCTGAGCTGGAGTAGAGGAGAAAGAGGCAGGAGACAGTTTTAGCAAGGACCGAAGCCCAAGATAAGGAGTTAGCATCTTATTCTGAGCTCCAGAGGCACATCTTAGTAGGGCTTAATCAAGCAAATGACTGCCTAGGAGAAATAAAATGTGGAACCACTCTAGATGCAATATCAATATTTGTAAACCTTCCTCACCCTTATCTTGTTGCAGCTGTATTCTCCTGAAATGAAGGATATAGGGAGACCCTGCAGCTGCTCAAAGAAGAGATCATGGTGGCTTGGGCTGGTGGCCGAAGGTGAGAGTTTCTGCAAGTGGTGGAGAGCGCGAAGACCCTTCCTCCTCCCTCCAAAGAGTCCATGGTCGAGTCTGTAAGGAAAGTGTAAGAGAAAAGCAAAGGAGAACATCGTACTTGATCTCTTTAGACAGCCTGTTTATGGAGAGAAACAGCGAGGGGCAGCTGCTTTCCCATGGGATGAAATCTGAAGCACTGAGCCAGCCTGGGATGCAAGTTTTTAAAGGAGGATCCTAAGAAAAACAAACTGTACCAGCTGTAGGTCCAAGGCAAGTAGATAAGGAATTGTAGTTATTTGTGTCTTTGCTTAGAATAAGCTTTTTTTAAGCCGAGCATGGTGGCGCACACCTTTAATCCTACCACTGGGGAGGCAAAGGTAGGAGGATTGCTGTGAGTTCGAGGCCACCCTGAGGCTACATAGTTAATTTCAGGTCAGCCTGAGCCAGATAGAGACCCTGCATCAAAAAAAAAAAAAAGAAAGAAAGAAAGAAAAAGAAAATAAAAAGAAATAGAATAAGCTTTTTTAGTCAAATTGTCTAGGGAGGATAACCCACCAGTTTCTGTTCCCTCAAGGTTTTCTAAGTTAAGGGAAATTTATCAATTGGGAGTAGCCTGTCAAGGCTGCATGTCTCTGTGACTTCTTTATTGCCTGTTAGTTTTAGGGAGAGTTATTAACTCTTTAGTTGTCTCTAGTTTTCAGGGAAGGCTATTAACCCTTCAGTCTGGACTCTGGAAGGGGAGAATTGGGGAGGTGTGGGTTATCTATGGGAGGACTGCATGGGCTGGAGAAGGGGGGTGATGACTCGTCTCCAACTACTTCAAGCTGAAGGGGGCAGTATATCGCTCAGGGTATTCCATGCAGCCCTGTGGAGGTTGGATGCTCAGGGGCTGATATTCAGTGGCTATGAAAAATTCAATGACTCATTGTGAAGTGAAGGCATGTATTTTGTCCAGGAGGAATTCAGTGAGACATCTGAGTATGCAAGAACCAAAAGAGAGGGTAAACATTGTCATAGTCAGGGGAATAAAGAACATGTCAGACACAGGGTAGGTTTAACTTCAAGGGAGTAGAGTTGTGAGATTTCTTAACTTATAGCAATAGATATCTTAGTTGGTAACAGAGACATGTCAGGTCACATGTGCAGAAATAATATTATTGGCCATTAAAAAGGCTAATACAGCCCAAAATATTATTTACTCTGGATTGGTAACATTTACCTCTCTACAATCATTGTAGCCATCATTGAAGTCTTAGTCACACAAGTGTGGCTTTTTGGAGGTTTAGCTTTTAGTTTCCCATTTGCCAAACTTTCTGTACATAGTAGGCCATTGTCCCACATCAATCTTATGAACAGGCAAGGAAGCAGCTCTTCAGCAGAGTGACACTTATCACAGACATTAGGAAAGAAACACCTAGATCATTTCAAATCTATTAGCCATTATGATCTGGTTATTATCCATGTACGAGTTTTCTTGCATGTGACATGACATTTATAGGTGATATGAACAATATAGTTAAGGTAGAAAAATAATAATAATATAGGAGATGGGTAAGGAAAGAGTTGTTAGCTTGGATGGGAGGTTAATTGGAATTTGTGGAAATATAAAGATTTGGTTTAGGTATGGTAAGAAGTATAAAAGATTAATATTGAAGCAATATTTTAAATATCTTAAAGTATTTTAAATTTAAATATGATAAAGATTAAGAAGTTAACTAATTATGAAGTTTAGCTTTACAGGTTTCTTTTGTGTAAGTTTTTAATGTAAAAGTTTCACAGTCTTTACTTACTTAGTCCAAGGATCCAAAAGTCTTATCTTTAGGAAAACTATTGAAAGTATGTTAGGCTAAATGGCTAAAACTTTTTTATTTGTCTTGATAATTTGTTATTATCAGTTGTTTATTTTATAAACATAATGAAATTGTGTTTTATAGAATTATACTGGTTAAATAATGCAATGAAATATATTTTATATAAATAGACCCAGTTTTATTTATTAAAATAAATTTATAGCAAATAAATGAAAGTCTTACCCAATAGGAAAACATATAATAGTTTAACATTTAAGAAACCTATAGGTGTAAACAGGTGTCCTATGTAACAAAATACAGGCTTAGTTTTGATTTTTATGTCACATTAAGATAGAGTTTAAATAAATAAGCAAAACTAGTTAAAATATCTTGATCTTGTTAACTTTGATATTGATATGGGAAACTAAAGCTTACAGAACCAACACCAGAGACAGAGCAGAGAATCACTTTATTCTTACATCAGCATGAGTCCAGGGGAATCTCTTCCAAAGCCTGGGGAAAAAAAAAAAAAACAAACAAACCAGTTAATTAGTAGAGAGATATCTGTAGCTGTGTTGTGGAGTTAAGAAGAAACACAAGATAATACTGGCCAGAAGCTGTAATACAACCTATGGCCTTGAAGCAGTACAAAAACTACAGTGTCAGTACAAAAGACTATGTAGTATGAGACATAATTAGCATGAAAGTTTATTACAGTATAAGACATAACTTTGTGCCAGAGGCCTTTAACTTTTCTCTTATAATATGAGGTATGAAATTATGAATAACTTTATCATATTATTATAGAGAATTGTTTGAACTATGTAAATAATTAAGGCAAGAGAAATACAGAGAAATGGCTTTTTAGAAGGTAGGTACATCTTATTCTTTAAATAAGTAATAGTTTATAAGTATAGGCAGAACATTGCAGATAAGGCAGCATAAAGTTTTGGCATCTGTATTTGGTAACATCTTTGATTAGATACCTGTGTGGGTACCAATTATCCCATAAACTGGAAGCAGAACAGCAGAGTTTAGGATCATTTTTTCAAGAGCAGCGAACATGTCTTAAATATCAATACATCTATAAGCAATGAACTTAAGATACAAGAAATGAGACAATTACTTCGGTAAAATCTTGATTGAGACTAAGTATATATAACTTAAGAATAAAGCCAAACCTGCTCATTGATGAGCTAAATTAGTCTGATTTTAACATATGTTATAGGCATTATGATAGACATAAATTGATTTCTGTATCAACTACCTTTAATCATGGGAGCATTTTTTAAGTTTAACATAAGGCAATTTTTTTTTTGTTTTAATTTATTTGAGAGCGACAGACACAGAGAGAAAGACAGATAGAGGGAAAGAGAGAGAATGGGCGCACCAGGGCTTCCAGCCTCTGCAAACGAACTCCAGACGCGTGCGCCCCCTTGTGCATCTGGCTAACGTGGGACCTGGGGAACTGAGCCTCGAACCAGGGTCCTTAGGCTTCACAGGCAAGCGCTTAACCGCTAAGCCATCTCTCCAGCCCAAGGCAGTATTTATGACTGGTAGAATATATGAAGCCTAGACAAACTATATTAACATTGTTTGTATATTGCAGGTTTTCCTAGGACAGGAGGAATTTTTTTCAGTTTCTCTAAAGAACAAAGTTACAATGATTAAATCACCTTTTATAAGACTTAGACAATAATCTCAGTGATAATCACTCTGTAAAACAGCATGAACAAGACAGGAACCATCTTAAAGTTACAGTTTTTTGTTTGGTTGTTTCATAAACTATAATAATCTTGTTGAATAGTAAAAGGTTGATAAATAGAGGAACATGGCAAACTTTGTTGAGAACTTTAAAGCCAGTCTTTCACAACCATTATCATGACCAGATTAATATCAGTGAGTAAAAGTTTTTTAAGTTTACCACCTGAATATCATAGCATCCTGTTATCAGCCAAGGCCATCCTTTCTTAGTCTGATGCAAGCCCTAGGTTAATAGTCATCTTGTACATCTCAAGGACTCTGTAATCTGATCAAGTACTTTAATACTTAGTTAGCTTTGTCTTTAACCTTTTTTTTAAGATTACTTCTATCTTCATCTACATGCTTTTACCTTACAATCTATGTAACCATTCTGCAACAATCTTTTTCATCAAATATGTATCAACATTTAAAGTTTCCTCTCCAGTTTATCTTCCTTAGTTCATCCCACGACTATCAACAAAAACTTTCATTGTCCCTACCATAAGACTTTTTAAAAATTATTTATTTATTTATTTGAGAGCAACAGACAGAGAGAGAAAGAGGCAGATAGAGAGAGTGGCTCCAGCCACTACAAACAAACTCCAGATGCGTGTGTCCCCTTGCGCATCTGAGTAGCGTGGATTCTGATTATCTGCCTTCCCATTTCCCTGGGTCAGCAGTTTCCCTAGGTCCCCCCTTTTTTTCTTTTTAATCTTTAGAAGGTCAGTTATGTTAATTTCATGTTTTTTACTTTTTTAGAGTAATCTAAAAAACATTTTTATTTATTTATTTATTTGAGAAAGAGAGGAAGGGAGGGAGAGAGAAAGAGGCAGTGAGGAGAATGGGTGTATCAGGGCCTCCAGCCACTGCAAAAGATTTCCAGATGTATGTGCCACCTTGAGCATCTGGCTTATGTGGCTCCTGGGGAGTTGAACCTGGTCCTTTGGCTTTGAAGGCAAGTGCCTTAACCACTAAGCAATCTATCCTTCCCCATATTTTTGATTTTTATGTTACATTTAGATGAGGTTTAAATAAACAAACAAACTCATTAAAATGAATCTTTATTTTGTTAAACATTTAGATTTTTTGCGGTAGTCAGAGTTTTAACAGTAGGGAATATAGGTATATCTTGATTTAACTTTGAGACATGATAATATAAATAAATTTATCAACTTATTACAAAGAGTAAAGTCTATATGAATAATTAAAGTGAGAAAAAATATGGAGAATGAAAACCTTTAAGTTAACCCGTTTTACCACAGGCAACCCAAACCTTCTTTAGTTTAAGTCCCATAACCTTTATATATCATTTTAATAACATACCTTACAACAATCTTTTACTTTTTAAAGTCTTTTCTGATTCAAAAACACATCTCTTTCTGTAGTAGAAAGATTAGAATTTGGAATACAAATATGTCTACTATCGTAGTAAGCATGAACAAGCATGTTGTCAAAAACATAGAGGTTAATTATTTTAAATATATTGTAAACTTGGTTTTAATAATTTAACATCATCTTAAAATATATGAGCATCAGGACATTTAATGACCATAAGCATTAGGACAATTAATAACCATAAATTAAGTCATACATAAGGAAGACTACATGAAATATAGAAAACATGTGTGACATGACATGGTTGGCCAACATAACATGAAACATGGAGAGACATTCCTTTAAGATTTTAATTAAGTTTTAAATTGTTGAGGACTTAATCTTAACAGGGAAACAGCCAGTGGTTTGAATTTAAAGTTGACTTTTTTTTTTAGTGGCTAGTAATTAAAAGAGGGGGTGGGGATGGAGAAGAAAAACCCTAAACCCTGTTTAGTGATTTTAACTTTTAGCAAGGAGAGAAAAAATTAGATATTCATATGTAGAAGTTAAACAGGCCCAGTAAAGATGGGAGTTTCTTTAAGAGGGCAGAGTTTGTATTTGATTTAGTGAGATGGCTTGAATTTGGAGAGAGAGGGAGAGATCCTGGCAAGTCATAGCCAGATGGCAGAACAGTGTGAAAGAGACAAAATTTTAGAAGGTGTAGGATTTTAGAGGGTTTCTGGTGACAGAAGAGAATTTGGTAGGTAGAATAAGAAATGCAAAGGGAGGGCTGGAGAGATGGCTTAGCAGTTAAGTGCTTGCCTGTGATGCCTAAGGACCCCGGTTCGAGGCTTGGTTCCCCAGGACCCATGTTAACCAGATGCACAAGGGGGCGCATGCATCTGGAGTTTGTTTGCAGAGGCTGGAAGCCCTGGCGCGCCCATTTTCTCTCTTTCTCTCTCTGTGTCACTCTCAAATAAATAAATACGAATGAACAAAAAATTTAAAAAAAAAAAAAGAAATGCAAAGGGAAGGGTGGGAGCTGAGGGCAAAGGAGCCCTGAAGGTTAAGGAACCTCAGATCACTTGACATGTTTTCTGAGAAAGTTATCAAGATCAATAAGAACATTAAAATCATTAGCCGGGTGTGGTGGCGCACGCCTTTCATCCCAGCACTCAGGAGGCAGAGGTAGGAGGATCACTGTGAGTTCAAGGCCACCCTGAAACTACAGAGTGAATTCCAGGTCAGCCTGGGCTAAAGTGAGACCCTACCTCGAAAAACCAAAAAAAAAAAAAAAAAGAATATTAAAATCAAAAGTACCAAATTCAGGCCAGCAGTAGCCATTATCTAAGGACTACTGTGGCCAGATTTGAACAAAGTGACAGTAAATTGACAGGCAGGAGCTCAGAAAGTTTGAGCTCCTTTAAATTAGCCTTGAGACATACCAATGGAGTGCCTTTTGGAATAGATCATTTAGAGCCCATTTTGGAGGACAAGGACTAGAGTGGCCAATCCCGCCAACAGGGATGTCTCCAGGCTTAGGGAGGGCAAACAAAACCCAAGGAATAGATGGAACGTCCTCACATTCATAATGCTTGGTGTGCCTAGTAGAATGATACATGGGAGGCTCCAATCGTCCATGGGCCAAAACGTGACAAACTCCAGGAGTTTCTAAAGTCTGGAGTAGGGTGCCTCCACCACAGACCGAGAATGAATACCTTATCCTGAAGTTATAATTTGATGAGGATGTGAATTAGTGGATCACATGGCAAGAGGCCTCTAGTCTGGAGTTCAAAAGTCTGGTTGGAGAGGGTGAAGGAAAAAGAAAAGGAAGAAGCTCCCAGGTATTAAGCTGGAAAGACTGGAGGTTTCAGGTCACAAATGGCTATTTAGTTCAGAGTAGTAAGCACAGTGAGTTTTTGTGCCCCTGAGGGAGTGAAACATTGACAGGGATCCACCCTGTGAGACAGACATGACTGTGTCTCATTTTTCCTGTATTTGTTAGATTTGCTTTGTGTCCTAATATATGGTCTATTTTAGAGAATGTTCCATGGGCCCTGAAAGAATGTGTATTATGCAGCATTTGGATGAAATGTCCTGTATTTATCTGTTAGGTCCATTTGTTCTATGACTTCAATTAATCCAGATGCCTCTCTGTTTATTTTTTCCCAGGATGACCTGTCAATTGATGAGAGTGGGGTGTTGAAGTCACCTACCACCACTGTGTTTGGTGTTATCTGTGGCCTTAGTTCTCATAGCATTTGTTTGATGAAGTTGGGAGCCCTCATGTTAGGTGCATATATGTTTAGGATTGTAATGTCCTCCTATATGTCTTTAATCAATATAAAGTGACCTTACATATCTTTCCTAAGTAATGTTGGACTGAAGTATACCTTGTCAGATATTAGGATAGCAACCCCTGCTTGTTTTCTAGGCCCATTTGCTTGAAATAGCATTTTTCAACCTTTAACCCTAACATAGTATTCATCCTTTGTAGAAGGGTGAGTTTCTTGGAGGCAACAAATTGAAGGATCCTGCTACAAACCCCATCTGCAAACTTGTATCTTTTGGTTGGGGCATCGAGGCCATTGATATTAAGAAGTATTATTGAAAGTTGTGTATTTATCTTTGCCATTTTTCTGTAGTTCTTCTGGTTTTACCTTTGCTCTCTCATGTTAAGTAGTATTTCAGTATGATTTTTTTTTTTTCCAGGTTCCTTATATGTGTGCTTTTCTTTCTCTTCAGCATGGAGGATTCTTTCAAGTATTTTCTATAGAGCTGATTTTGTTTTCAAGTATTCCTTTAGCCTGCTTTTGTTGTGAAATGTCCTTATTTCTCCTTCTATTTAAATGGATAGCTTTGCAGGATAAAGTAACCTTGGTTGACAGTTGTTATCTTTCAGAACTTGGAATATATCACTCCAAGCCCTTCTGGCTTTTAAACTTTGTGTTGAGTAATCTGCTGTGATCCTGATGGGCTTGCCTTTGTATGTAACTTGATTTTTCTCTCTAACTGCTTTCAATATTTTTTCTTTGGTGTGTGTGTTTGGAAGTTTGATTATAATATGGCGAGGAGAGTTTCTTCCTAGGTTTTGTCTAGTGGTGTTCTGAAGGCTTCCTGTATCTGCATTGGCACCTCTTTCCCAATTTTGGGGATTTTTTTCTTCTGTGATTTTGATGAAAATGCCTACTATGCCTTTGGAGTGAAATTCTTCTCCTTCTACTAAACCCCGAATTCTTATGTTTGATCTTTTCATAGTATCTTGAATATCTTGAAATTCCCAAAGAATAGAATTTTTTAAAAATTTTATCTTTAGTTCTTATAACAGGGTTCTTGGAGTTCAGAAAGAGTCCAGGCATGGTGGTGCACACTTTTCATCTCAGCACTTGGGAGGTCAAGATAGAAGGATCTCTGTGAGTTCATGGCCACCTTAGACTACAGAGTGAATTCCAGGTCAGCCTGAGCTAGAGTGAGACCCTACTTGAAAAACTATTAAAAAAAAAAAAAAAAAGGTGGGTCTAGAAATAAGGCTTAGTCGTTAGGGTGCTTGCCTGTGAAGTCTAAGGACCCAGATTCAATTCCCCAGTACCCACATAGGCCAGATCCACAAGCCAGATGGTGGCACATGGGTCTGGAGTTCATTTGTAGGGGCTAGAGGCCCTGGTGTATCCATTCTCTCTCTCTCTTTCTCTGCTTTTGAGATAGGGTTTCACTCTAGCCCAGGCTGACTTGGAATTCAATATGTAGTCTCAGGTGGCCTCAAACTCATGATGATTCTCCCACCTCTGCCTCCCAAGTGCTGGGATCAAAGGCATGTGCCACCACGCTCAGACCATTCTCTCTTTCTCTTTCTCAAATAAATAAAAATAATTTAAAGAAGAACATAGAAAGAGTCCTTGAACTCTAAACCCTGAGTTCCTGTTTGCTTTACCAAAAAAAGGTGGGGGGAGGATAAAATAAGACTGAGAAGGATAATTATTAAATTGTTGAATTTATTTAGGTAAGTATAGAACCAAGGGAAGAGAAATGGATACACCAATGTATTCTGAGAGCCCATGTGAGAAGTGAGCATGGGCCTGGAAGAAACATGAAAAGAGATTTAGATAGTAAAGAAGAAAATGCAGAGAACTCCTGCCATATGGAAAGGGAGGGGGAAATAGATAGCCTATGTGGGAGTAGAGGTCAGGGTCTCCCCCTTCATCTTAGTCCATCTAGGAGGCTTACCAGGAAAGGAACCTGGAAGTTCTGGAGGGATGAACAACCAAAAGAGAGTTCTTGGCCACTTGGTAAGGAACTATATATAATCTTATTATGGTGGGCTTTACCCTCAGACTAAGGTGAGTCTGTGAGAGAGCTGATTGGTCTAAGCTAGGGGCTGCCTCCGGAATAGGGTAAGTGAGCTGACTGGATGACTGGATCAGATGCTGAATTCTGGTTCTGCTGAAGCAGGCAGGCATGGTGTTCTCTATTTGGGCCCTTCCTCCTGGCTGCCTAACTACCTCCCCCTCAGTTCTGACTTTCAGGTTCAGATAGAAGACTCTGACAACAGCTTTCTTGGGCAAAATGTTTTTATTTACACCAGCAGGGAGTAGAATGGTTGAGAGCAGGAGGGATAGGAACTCTGGACCTGAGCTGAGAGGCAGGTAGAGAAAAACACCGAAAACCATGAATAGAAAATAGAGAGAGAGAGAGAGAGAGAGAGAGGAAGGAGACCACTGGGAATAGGTACAAATGATGCAGAATTTGGGAGTCCAAGAGGGCCCCAAGTTTTGGATTCTGTCCTACCTTTAATAAAAAATTAACAAAGACAGACTCAAGAAGGATAAATTATGAATTCTTAAGTTTACTTAGGGGGAAATCACAAATTGTAGGGCTTATAAAAGGGAGATTGGGGTATAGGAAGGGAGTCTAAACACATGGGAAGTAGGAAACATGCTCTCACGTGGAAGTGGAAGCACTGTATAGTTTATACCGGCTAGAGAGATGGCTTAGCAGTTAAGGCATTTGCCTGAAAAGCCAAAGGACCCAGATTTGACTCCCCAGGACCCATGTAAGCAAGATGCACAAGGTAGGGCATGCATCTGGAGCTTGTTTGCAGTGGCTAGAAGCCCTGTTGTGCCCATTCTCTCTCTCACTTTTACTCTGCCACTTTCTCTCTCTCAAATAAACAAATCAAAATAAAATATTTTTTTAAAAAAAGAAAGAAAAAGACTAGAATAGAACAGCAAGCACATGGAAAGTAGAACTTACATGTATATGTAGAGAGATTCAGAAAGAACACACATGGCATCTGTCATGTGTTTTCCTGAAGAGGGAAAGTATCAAAGTAGAAGTGAAATCCTGGGTCTTTGGAGAAAACAATTGGATATGTAAAGAGACTCAGAAAGAACACACATGACATCTGCCATGTGATTTTCTGAAGAAGGAAAATATCAAAGCAGAGACCAAGCAATTCAGAGGAGAAGTGAGTGGTAGAGAGGGTTACACTCAAGGGTACCCTGATTTAGAGTATGCACACAGGTAGCGGGTCTAGATTTGGTGAGAGCACCCACATGGTTGAATCAGCACTCAGACAAAAATCACACGCGTAATCAAGGTGAGAAGTTACCCCAAACTATAACACAAAGGCTGGTGGAAAAGTTGAGGTCAAGAAACAATGCAGGGCTAGAGAAATGGCTTAGCAGTTAAGACGATTGCCTGCAAAGCCAAAGGACTAAGGTTCGATTCCCCAGGGCTCATGTAAGCCAGATTTGTTTGCAGTGGCCTAATGTGCCCATTCTCTCTCTCTCTCTCTCTCTCTCCCTCTTTCTCTTTCTCTCTCTCACTCTCTCAAGTAAACAAAAAATATTTTTATTCATTTACTTGAGAGAGAGAGAGAAAGAAGGAGAGAGAGAGAGAGAGAGAGAGGGAGAGAGAGAAACTGCAAATGAACTCCCAATGTGTGCACCACCTTGTGCATCTGGCTTAAGTGGGTCATGGGGAATCAAACCTGTGTTCTTTGGCTTTGCAAGCAAGCACCTTAACCACTAAGCCATTGCTCCACCCCAATCAATAAAATATTTTTCTAAAAAAAGAGACAATGGGTTGGGAGCGGTGGCTTAGCAGTTAAGGTGTTTGCTTGAGAAGCCTAAGGATCCCGTTTTGATTTTCCAGGTCCCATGTAAGCCGGATGCACAAGGGGGCACATGCATCTGGAGTTTATTTGCAGTGGCTGGAGGCCATGGTATGCCCATTCTCTCTTTCTCTCCCTTCCTCTGTTTCTAAAAAAATAAATAAATAAAAATAAAATCTTAAAAGAAACAATGCAATGCTCTCCTGTCCCCATCCAGCCAAGGTGGTGTATGCCTTTAATCCAAGCATTCAGGATTGCTTTCTTTTCTTTTATATATGAGAGAGAGAGAGAGAGAGAGAGAGAGAGAGAGAGAGAGAGAGAGAGAGAGAGAGAGGAGGAGGAGGAGGAGGAGGAGGAGGAGGAGGAGGAGGAGGAGGAGGAGGAGGAGGAGAGAAGGAGGGAGGGAGGGAGGGAGGGAGGGAAGAAGGGAGGGAATGGGCGCACCAGGGCCTGTAGCCACTGTGAACGAACTCTAGATGCATGTGCCACCTTGTGCATCTGGGCCCTGGGGAATCAAACCTGGGTTCTTTGGACAGGCAAGCACCTTAACCACTAAACCATCTCTCTAGCCCTAGATCATATACTTTTTACTTGGTACATCTGCTGCCTTAACTTTGTTAGGCAAGACTATATATTTAACTTTAAATATAATGTTACTATTATATATCACATGCAGATGTGTGGTATTTTGAATATGATAGTATAAATGTTTGGCCCCATAGAATCAGGCATTTTTTTGTTTATTTTTTAACTTTTTTTTGTTTGTTTTTATTTATTTATTTGAGAGCGACAGACAGAGAGAGAAAGAGACACACAGAGAGACAGAATGGGCGCACTAGGGCCTCCAGCCACTGCAAACGAACTCCAGACGCATGTACCCCCTTGTGCACCTGGATAACGTGGGTCCTGGGGAATGGAGCCTTGAACCGGGGTCCTTAGGCTTCACAGGCAAGTGCTTACCACTAAGCCATCTCTCCAGCCTGAATCAGGCTTTTTTTAAGTTTGCAACTTCAGCCCCTGGCAGGCAAATTCTTGCTATAGGGGGCATGTCATTGGGGGTAGATACTGAAGTCCAACTCTAATGTGGGTTTGGGGATGGATCTGGATTCCAGCCCAAAGGTGTGGAGAGAGCAGTTTGAGCTTGGGAAGGTTTGTGCTTGCTGCTTGATGGTGTTTTGCTTGCTGCAATTGTTTCTCTCTGCTTGGATGTATGGAAACAGTTTCTTCCACCATTGATGGAGTTTCTCCAGGATTTGTAAGCTGAAATAAACCTATTCTTCTCATAAACTGTGTCTGGTTGGAGCTGGAGGGATGGCTTAGTGGATAAAGCACTCGCTCGCAAGGCCAAAAGGCCCAGATTCAATTCCTCAGGACCCAAATAAGCCAGATATACAAGGTGGCACATGCTTCTGGAGTTTGTTTGCAGCAGCTGAATGCCCTGGCATACCAATTCTCTCTCTCTCCTTCTCTCTCTTTCAAATAAATATAATAAAAATCAAAAAACTATGTCTGGTTGGATGTTTGTCCCAGCAAGGTGGAGATGACTACAAAAAGACGTTATGTCAGATATAGAAAAATATACATATATATACATATATGTATATAATTTTTTCACATATATATGCTTTTCAGGCCTGGATCATAATGGCTAACAGATTTGACATGATGCAGGAATTTCTTCTTTTATTTTTTATTATTGACAACTTCCATAATATAAACGATAAACCATGATAATCCCCCCCCACTTTCCCTTTCACAACTCCACTCTCCATCATATCCCCTCCCCCTCACAATGAGTCTCTCTTTCATTTTGATGTCATCTTTTCCTTCAATTGTAATGGCCTTGTGTAGGTAGTGCCAGAAACTGTGAGGTCATGGATATCCGGGTCATTTTGTGTCTGGAAGAGTGTTTTGTACAGAGCCCTACCCTTCCTTTGGCTCTTACATTCTTTCTACCACCCCTTCCGCAATGGACCCTGAGTCTTGGAAGGTGTGATAGAGATGTCTCAGTGCTGAGCTCTCCTCTGTCACTTCTTCTCAGTGCTATAGTGCCTGTTGAGTCATCCCAGAGGTCACTGTCATCTGAAGGAGAAGCTTCTCTGGCCTAAAGTAAGAGCAGCATTGATATATGGACATGAACATTAAGGAAAGTGGTTACCGGGCAGTTTGGTGAGCATAATATATGCAGTTAGCCAGACACCAGCAGGCGGTTACACCACTGGGGCTCATGATTTCCCCTGTAATAAGTTTTCCGCATCAGGCACGTACTCCATCCTGTGCAGTGGGCCTCCAGTTCAATTATAGAGCAGTTGGTTTCTCCCATAACAGACATGCCACTATCACACCTATTGGCTCATTTGGCCTGGCTGGCCCAACTTAAGGCTTGCAGTGTCCACCATTGTTTATCTCCACTGATGACTTCTCTCCCTCATGGAGCTGCATGCAGCATAACTTTTTCCAGCTTTTTGTCAGCTAGTCTATGCAGTGGGGGTTTTCAGCTCAGCTCCAGCAAGATTTCTCAGTAGCCTTGCAGCCCAAGCATGTAGAGTCTTCAGAAACAGGGTCTTAGCATCTATTCCTGGTGGGAAACCAAGAGTCTCAGCAATAGCCTTTAATGGGGTCATCAGAGACATCCCTGGAAGGTGTCCCATCCCTGGCACTAAAAATTTTCTAGTAACAACCTATGGCTTCTGGATGTATCATTGTCCAAAAAAGTAAATTTCCATATGACTTATTCATACCGTCTTAGATTTTGATTAGCTCTCCCCCTACCCTTCCTTTACTCAATGTATTCCCTTGACCTCACTTAGACCTTATACCCCCAGTAATCTGTTCTTCTACTTACATACATACAATACCATTACCTTAAAGCTTCCCCTCTCCCCCTCTCCTCCCTCACTCCTAGCCCCTTTCCAGCTTACTGGCCTCTGCTACTGAGTTTTATTACAACTCACATACAAGTCCAAACATTTGTAGCTAGGATCCACATAGGAGAGAGTTTCTTCTTTAAACAAATCTTTAAAAAATCATGTCTGAGAGAGAGAGAGAAACTAGTATCATACACCAGGGCTTCCTGCCACTGCAAATTCCAGATGCATGTGCCATTTTGTACACCTGAATTTACATGGGTACTGGGGAATAGAATCTGGAATTTAAGACTTTGCTAGCACACTCCTTTAACTGAACCATCTCCCCAAATCCAAGGAGTTTCTTCTCCTTTTTCAATATTTCATTTCATTTTTATTTATTTGAGAGAAAGAAAGAGGCAGAGAGAGAGAGAGAGAGAGAGAGAGAGAGAGAGAGAGAGAGAGAGGGGAGAGTGAGTAAATGGGTGCACTAGGGCCTCCAGCTGCTGCAAACAAATTCCAGACACATGCATCACCTTGTGTATCTGGCTTACCTGGGTCCCAGGGAATCAAACCTTGACCCTTTGGCTTTGCAGGCAAGTGCCTTAACTGCTAAGCCATCTCTCCAGCCCAGGAGTTTCTTCTTTAATGGCTTCCTCAGCAATTCCTTTCTCCCGAGAATGGTTTTCCTGCCCACTGCTCAGCCTCATCTCATCTATATTACATCCTATTAATGAATCTTCCTAGCACTGTGGAACATACTAAATATAATATTTACTTCTGCATGCACTAAATCTGATGCTTGTCCAACAGGGAAAACTGTAACTAATTGCAGTAAACTTATCGGCTCACCAAAACTTTGCTTTGTCTGTCCTCTGAGTCTGAGCCCAGCTGGGATGAACAGACCTGTGTGTGTGTGTGTGTGTGTGTGTGTGTGTGTGTGTGTGTGAAGGGGGGAATTTCCTGCGACACTAACAAATCAAAAAACTAGAGTCAGAAACCAAAATATTCTCAAAGGTCTGAAAACAAACCAGTCACAAAACAAACAAAGCTACATGTTATATTCTGAGCTACATATAAAAGCAAACAAGATGGATTCCTTAAACCAAATATGCTGAATCAAAACAAATTATAAAGGGATACCCTTTTGGATTATCAGAGCCAGGTGTGGTGGCACACGCCTTTGATCCCAGCACTTGGGAGGCAGAAGTAGAAGGATTGCCATGAGTTCGAGGACACCCCTGAGACTATATACTGAATTCCAGGTCAGCCTGGGCTAGAATGAGATCCTACCTCAAAAATAAGGATTCTCTAAACCAGATGAGAATTAACAAATAGATCCTTGATCAAACCAAACTTAGGCTTTGCTCATAGTCCTGTGACCTTTGGCCAGTTGACTAGGAAACTCCTTATCAGCCGGCAGCCTTCACACAGTCCTGTGACCCTCTGTAGATCACTTGACTCTCTCCCTGCGTGCTGCACCTGACTCCCTAGTGCTGGAAAGAACATCCCTAGGCATAGGCTAGCCGCATTTAAACCCACCAATCTCCTTAGGACCTTTCCCCCCCACCCTCAGATGCTTATAAACCCATTTCCCTGACAATAAACTGAGAGAGCTGTTCACACCAAAACTCCTACCAAAAGTCTTTTACTTTCATGTGCTCACTCACCTCAGTTGCCTGGGCGCCTTTGGGGGTCTTCAGCTGGGCCCGGGAGGACACAGGAACCCACAGGTACCACTACTTTCACCCAACTAAGTCCTATGGCATCCAACCACCGCAGCTCAAATCTCAGGGGATACTTAACAAACGATCCGGGTTCGACTCTCCAGGACCCCCGTAAGCCAGATGCACAAGGGGCGCATACATCTGGAGTTTGTTTGCAGTGGCTGGAGGCCCTGGTGTGCCCATTCTTTCTCTCTCTCTCTCTCCCTCCCTCCCACTTTCTTTAAATAAATAAATAAATAAATAAATAAATAAATAAAAATATTAAAAAGCTGTGTGTGTTTGATGATCCACCAAATCAGTGATTTCTGAATACCATTTAATGTTGCCCAGCCAGACTGTGGACTTCAGATCCTTTTGCCCCAGCCTCCCCAGCCTCCCAGCACTGAGATTACAGGTGTGCACACCACCACGTCCCAGCTACACGGCACTTCTGTTGTTTTAGTGTGGAGAAAGGAAGGGGCTTTTCAATGCAGTCTCCCACTCCACCCTTTACAAGGAAGCAATTAAAGAATCACTGGCAGGGAAGTCATTGCAAATAAACAGGAACCAGCCCCAGGGAAAGCCCTGGACAATTACTGAACAATAGCAATTCCATGTAGGGTCAGGAGAAGACAGGAAATAACAGGTTATGTTGACAGCATGCTTTACTGACTGTGTGGCTCTGGGTACCAGGATCAGCAAGACCACACTTTACCACCTGACCTGCCTCAGCCAATCCCAGGTCATTGGTCTGATGGAGCAGGGTAGCAGGTTATGTGGACACCAGGGGAAAAGCCCACAGGGAAAGAGGAAGCTGCTGTCTGTGAGGCTAGAAGTTCTCTTCCTGGTGCTAGTCAAGTTTTGGTGAGACACCAGCAGAACACCTACTTGAGTTTCTGAAGCATGGAAAACCCCAGCAGCCTGGACCCTTGATAGATTTTACCTGGGATTATCCTCTTACCAAGATGTCACCCCTTTGCATTTCCAGCTGAAATGTGTTTAGAACCTTTTCTTTCTCCTTGGGGGATGGGCACACACAGATGGTACAGGTCCATTGGTTACAGTTCAGTGCGGTTGTAAGAAACATTCACAAGGTGTCCTTATTGACCAATAATATTTATATGTATTTAATTTGGTTTTTGTTTTTCTTCTGAGGTAGGGTCTCACTTTAGCTCAAGCTGACCTGGAATTCACTATTTAGTCTCAGGGTAGCTTTGAACTCATGGCGATCCTTCTACCTCTGCCTCCTGAGTGCTGGGATTAAAAGCATGTGCCACCATGCTCAGCACTAATTTGGCTTTTTAAGGTATGGTCTGACTCTAGTCCAGGCTGATCTGGAATTCACTATGTACTCTCAGGCTGGCCTCTTAACACACAGCAATCCTCTGATCTCTGCCTTCTGAGTGTTGGGATTAATGACATGTGCCACCATGCCTAGTCAATAGTTAATATTTAACGACCATGTATTATGCCTGGGACCAGATTTTCTTTTTGTAAGCATTTATTTTATTTGAGAGACAGAGAGAAAGAGGTAAGAAGACAGACAAAATGGGCATGCCAGGGCCTTCAGCCACTGCAAACTGCTGATGCTTGTGCCACCTTATTCATCTGGGTTACGTGGGTTCTGGGGAATCGAACCTAGGTCCTTCGGCTTTGCAGGCAAGCACCTTAACAACTAAGCCAACTCTCCAGGCCTAGATTAATTTTCACAATACAAAGTACTGTTATCCATGTTTCGGAGGTGGAAGAATTACTTACACAGAGAAGCTAGACAATATTTCTTTGTTCCCTATTTACTTTAACCACAATACTTAGGTCAGAAAAATGAAATATTTTATCTTCCACAATTTGCTTTCAGAGACTCAGAAAATTTACTGTCTGGGAAAATGTCTTAGGGTGTCAAGTGAGTGAAACCTTGACCTTACAGATGGGAAAACAGACTGAGAGAGAGATGGGGTTAATTTACACCTGTGTTACACATCATGAGGGAGTCTGCTAACTCCCACTCTTTGCACCTCTCTCATAACCAATCACTCTCTTGAAATTGTCTTTTATTTGAGACAGGCCTGGCAATGCAGACCAAGGTAGCCTTGAACTTATGACCGCCCAGCCTCAGCCTCTAGAGTGCTGCTGGGATTACAAAAGCTGTGACACCCAGCCTTTTACATTTGGATTCATTTTGTTTTTGAGGCTAGGTTTCACTCTAGCCCAGGCTGACCTGGACAGCCAACTCCTACCTCAGTTTCCTGTGTGAACTATCATGTCCAGCAGGTTTTTTTTTGTTTCTTTCTTTGTGACAGGGTCTTACTCTGTAGCCCAAGCTTATCTGGAGTTCATTACGAAGTTCAGGCTGGCCTCGAACTCGGGGCCATCCCCCTGGTCCGGTCCTAACTCCATACCACCCTCATGCTGGGATTCCAGGCGACAGCCACTAAGCCGGTAATTTAGCTTTTCAGTTCTGCACACATATTCCCATTTTTCTCCTTTTCCTCTCATCGTGTTTTTCTGAAAGAAATAAAAAAGGGTAAGGAAAGGTGTAAGATCAACAGACAAGGAAATGAAAGGCCCCTACGCCCACGAAAAGTGAAACCAGAAATCCGCATCTGCCCCACCCCGGCTTAAGCCTCACGCCCTCATCAAAGATGGCTACCGAGGTTTCCCAGGCCGACGCTTGCCCTCGGCGAGTGCGTCGTGACGTAGACTTCCGTCGCTCGCCGCCGACCCACCCTCCTCCCCTTTCCTGACGGCTGCGGGGTTGAGCGCATGCGTGGTGGCGGGGCCGAGCCCGCGGCTGTGAAGGGGCGTCTCGGAGCCTCGTCTTCCCGCAGTTGCTAAGCTGCGGAGGCCGGGGCGGGATGGTGTAGCCGGCCTGCGAGGGGGCGGGAGGCCCGGCGCGAGGCGGCCCAGGCCGCCCGAGCAGCTCGGGTGCGGAGGCGGCGCGCGCGGAGGGGGGCGTCGCCTCCGCCGGGGTCGGGCTCCGTCGCGGGAGGCCGCGCCCGCCATGGCGGCCCGGGCTGTGCTCGACGAGTTCACGGCGCCCGCCGAGAAGGCGGTGCTGCTGGAGCGGAGCCGCGGCCGCATCGAGGGTCTGTTCGGCGTGAGCCTGGCGGTGCTCGGCGCGCTCGGGGCCGAGGAGCCGCTGCCCGCGCGGATCTGGCTGCAGCTCCGCGGGGCGCAGGAGGCCGTCCACAGCGCCAAGGTGAGTCCCCGGGCCGCCGCCGCGCCCTCCCCGCCCCGGGGCGCCTGCTCCCGGGCCCCTGGGACCTTCCAGGGGGACTGTGTCCCCGTGTGTAAAGCAGCGCCGTAGGAAGCGCCTCCCTTACGGGGATCGTGGTGAGGGGGAACGTAGGCGATGCGAGCACAACCGAGCGGCGCTGCGAACGTCGCCTTGGCGGTTCCCCGCCCCCTCCCCAAGTCCCCAGGGTGTGCGCGGGACCCGCCCCTCCGTATTCACGGTGTTTTAGTTTTCGCTCTTCGGGGCTTCACTGCAAAGATTCTGAACCTCTCGGGGGTCTTTTAAGCCCTGAAGAATGGGGGCGGGGGAGGCTTGAGAGTACAAAATTGTGAAGAGACTGTTGAGGTAGGCTATTTAATAACTTTTTTTTTAAGAAACACATTGTTTTTTGCATTGGCTGTTTTCATAACTTCCTTTTATAGGATGCCTGCAGTGCATCCCGCGTTCAGTTGAGTGCTTGAAAAGGAATAACGCAGTTGTTTAAAAATAATCCATCGAGGTAGTTTGGATCGCTGTCCTCTTTTCTAGTAAATAAACAGCTGGGGAAGCTGAAACTTTAAAAAGGTGTGATCACGTTGTGCTTAATCAGCATTTCAGACTTAGTACCTATTCCACACCACTGTCTTACGCCCCACCCACTTCGATTAAAAAAAGGGGGGGGAGCATAATTTTGCCCTGAAGTCTTGACTTGACCAAGTCTTCATTGAACCAGTGAAATCACCTGAAGTGGACAGATTGGTGGGAGAAAGCGCATTCTAATTACATTTGTATGCTACGGAGTCCTACGCAAAACAGTTGAAGTTTGGGAGCATTTTAACCTACTGGAGGAGGCTTAAGGTGTTTTAAGTTCCTCCAGTGTTTGGTGAGTCTGCCTTAAGTCAGCTGGGAACTTCCTGAGAAAGCCCCGCCCTTCACCTGCTGACACTGAAGTCATCAGCCAGTCAAAGCTGCATGTTTTGGAGGGGTCATTCCTGAATTCCTTCAAGTCCTTCTGGGCATCCAAGCTTTTGTTAATTTTTTTTTTTCTATCTGTAGGGCAGCAGGATTCAGAATGAATGTACTTTAAAAAATGTATGGGTGTGTCTGGCTTTACATAGGTGCTGGGAAATCAGAGGGGGAGGGGGACAGCTAGACATTACTAGCAAGTGCCTTTAACCACTGAGCCATCGCTCCAGCCCCCTCTCCCCCAGCTTATGTTCTTACTGAACAAGGAGCACTGCGGAGATATTTATATCCTTTTTCATGGTGCTTGTATCCCGGATGATCCTAGATTTAACACACACACCTCTTGGATTTAACACGTGCAGACTATAAGACAGTTAGGATTCTTCACGTCTGAGCTTAAATCATAGATGATGGATCAAACTGGGTTTTCTGTGCTTAATTTCTTAAATTGGTGATGGATGTAATTTCAGACAACAGACCTAACTTCTTCAGACCATTTCCCTTCTTTTTCTTCAACTACCTGATTTCTTTCACTACCCCAGTGCTAAAAGGGTTGACATTCCCAAGGCCTGTTCTGTCTTCTAAATTCTCTCAGAATCTTGCATCCGTCTTCTTTGGCTTTTGCCTTGATCAGGACCACCACTCTTGGTGGTGTTCCCACTTGTTTCATTGATTTTACTTTTTGGTGTCCTGGTTCACAGTATGTGAGAGCACTGTCTTCCTCAGAAAGCCCTTCTGTCCTGAATCCTAGAGGATTCCTGTCATCCAGAACTCTCTTCTGACTTTGGGACACTTAACTTAGTTTGGTTTGTTTTTGCCACAGTCTTGTTGTGTATCCTTGCCTGGCTTCAAATTTGCAGCAGTCCTCCTGCCTCTGCCTTCCAAGTGCTGAGATTACGGGCATGTACCGCCACATGCAGCTGCAGAACACTCACCAACCCAACTCCCATCTTGTTTTTTTTTTTTTTTTTTTTAACTTACATCTATTTATTTATTTGAGAGAGAGAGAGAATCAGCACACCAGAGCATCCAGCCACTGCCAATGAACTCCAGATGCATGTGCCACCTTGTACATCTCTCTTACGTGGGTCCTGGGGAATCAAACCTGCGTACTTTGGCTTCGCAGGCAAGCACATTAACTGCTAAGCCATCTCTACAGGCCCATCTTGTTTTCTTACAGTATGTTTTGGCAGCTTTCAGTTGATAACTCTACAGCAGGCTAGTATCTGCCCTTGCTGGGTGTTGTCTTGCTCCTAGTTCTGCTTTTATTGGGGATGCCCCAGAAGTGGAAAAAGTGCTTCCCTTACTCTTGTCAGGCCCAACTGCAGTTCTATTGGCTGTCCTTACCACACAGTTTAGTACAAGCTAATAGAAAAAGTGTGTCTTACAGTATCATGGCACTAAATCACCTTCTGGATATCTTCTCAACATATATTACTTAAAATCCAACCCTTCCACCTATAGGAAATTCTTTTTCTTCTATTCCTTGACCCATGGTTAAGAGCTGACTGCAACACTCAAGGACTTAAAAAAAGTTACTTGCTGGGTGTGGTGGTGCACATCTTTAATCCCAGCACTTGGGAGACAGAGGCAGGAGGATTGCAGTGAGTTCCAGGCCACCTGAGACTACATAGTGAATTCCAGGCCAGCCTGGGCTAGAGGGATACCCTACTTCAAAAAAAAAAAAAAAAATTAGAGAATGAGAGTGAATGTGAATGGGCACCCGAGGACCTGTTGCCAGTGCAAACAGACTCCAAACACATGAGCCACTTTGTGCATCTGACTGTATGTTTGTACTGGGATATTGAACTTCAGCTGTCAGGCTTTGCAAGCAGGAGGCTTTAACCACTGAGCCATTTTCCCAGCCCCCTCAAGGGCTTTTTCTGTTCTGGATTCCATTGGGGTTTTTAGTTTTTTTGGAGGAAGAGGAGACCATTAATGTAATATAAGGAGAAATAAATTTGGGGGAGAAAATGTAGGGGAAAATGGTAGAACACCTGTAGTCCCAGCAGTCTGGATTCTGAGAGATGAGGCTAGCTTAGGCTACACACAGACCCTGTCACACAATCAAAAAAGGCCATTTTGGTGGTGCTGGCGATCAAATCCAGGTCTTGTACATGCTAGCAAGCACTGGACCACTGCACTATACCCCAGCTCAAGAAAAGTTTGAAAGCAGCTGCTCTAGCCTCTGATGGAATAAGAGGAGGTCAGTGGCTGAGGAGATAGCCCACTTTGGAAGACTCTGCTTTCAGTGCCCAGTTTTTTGTTGTTGTTTGTTTGTTTTTTAAAGGTCAGCTGTTCTGGTTCCCACCAGGAGACTCAGATTTCTTGAGAATGGAGGAGAAGGTAGAAGATAAGTTAGTAGGTCCAGTTATCAGTAGGAGCAACTGGTAGTGAGTGATAATATTTGGGGAGGTTAAAGAAAGGGACAAAGTGCCCAATTCCATCAAAGAGGAAACTTGTTGAAGGAAGCAGCATTTTAGATGTACCTTAAGGAGCCAGGAAGACCACCAGGTACCTGGCATTCCACACAGCAGTGGTTATGAGCAAAGACTTCTAGAGTGTGAAGATCTGCTGTGAGAGATGAAGCTGAGGAGCCCAGTCGCCAGGTCCAGGAACGTGGTCCTCATTCAGGAGGGAGCCAGGGAGTGAGGGTTTTGAGAGGGGAAGAATTTCCCTGAAACTCTGGATGGGGTACTTTGCAGGCAGGAAGAGCTAACAGTGGAAGAAACTTGGTTCAGAGGTTGAGTTAGGCATGAATGGGGTGGCAAGGTTTCCACAGGGATTTGGAAACTGAGTGGATATAGAGATTTAAGAGTAGCTTAAGCTCTGGTAGCAAGAAGGGTAGGTTGATACCTGTTGGTGGGGTGTTAGGAACAATGATTGAAAATAAAAATGGGATGTTAGAAGTAAATGGGAGCTGCTAGAAGCAATAGTAAGAAGTAGAAGTGGGATACTCACTCAGCAATGGCAGGGTCACCATGGCAATCAGGGGCCAAGACCAGAGACTGACCAGAGACCCGCTGCTGTTGATATGCACATGAGCTAACCCTAAGGTGGCTATCAACAGCCAGAATGACTGAGGAAAAAACGGGTATAAGAATTCCAGCAGAGACTCAGGAAATTGTCACTCAACTCAAGAGGCGGACTCCACATTTTTTTTTCTCTGTGCTGACGCCCATGCGGGGAGAACTGCGGTCCGTGGGACCCCTCAGCAGCCTGATACAGAGAAGAGCAAGGCCCAGCTGTGAGTGCCCCAGGGGTTAAGGCCTGGAGGCTAGGATAGTTGAGAGAACAAGGGAAGGGAATTGGCTTGATTAACATGTGTGAATAAAGTGTGTAAGCTGAATCTACATAATCCGCCTCTTGACTAAGGAGGTTAGTGCTCACACGTGGGGCCACTAGGGAGTCTGCTTCTTTTTTTTTTTGGAGCCAGTCTTGTATAGCCCTGGCCTGCTTCAAAATCTGCCATCCTCCTGCCTCCACCTCCTCAATGGTGGGATGGTGTGTACCACCATATCCATCCTAGTGATCAATGTTTAAGAAAAACTCATGTGCACAGAAATTAAGTCATGGTTGTAACTCAGGGAGCCTACTTCCTGGTAGGGAAATAAATTGGTGAACAAATAGGACTCCATGGTTGGTTCAGCAGTTGATGAGTGTGCAGAAGTGTTAATGTAAGAGAGGAAAAATAGCTCTGCCCACTGGGTGCTAAAGGATGAATGAGATTTCCAAGCACAGCGGTGGAGGTCAGAGCATGTGAGAAACCATAGACTTTGGAGATGCTGTTCTTTTAGAGTCCTTACGTAAAGAGAGAACATGGAGGTGTAATTGTCCATGGAAAGGGGCAGGCCACAGTACTTGGGGCCTGCTGAGAGCTGGACTGTACCTGTAGGAGGAAATGGAGATTTTGAATTCAGGTGATGCAGTCAGATCTACAAAAAAGGCCTCTGTTTGCAACTCTGGATTTAAGCTGGTGGGTGATGATACAGGTACAAAGATAGTGAAGAGTGTTTACGAACTTTCATAGTAATTTGACATTACTGCAGAGGCTTAAAAGGCAAGGTGTAAAACCTGCCAGAAGAGGGATTATCTCCTGGAGCTCAGGAGCTATCACAAAAGCTGAGGCATTTAAGGAATAAATTTCAAGGAGGAAATTAAGGTGTGGCTTCATGCATTAGAGAGGAAAGGTGCAGAGCAGGGTGGGGTCCCCCAGCCAGGCCTGGGTGGCATGAAGAGGTTGCTATTTTAGCCCTGGTGGAGGCAGATAGAATTCTTAGGTCACAGAGTCACACACTTGCTTCCTGGGAGCTGGAAGAAGCTTTTGGGGAATTGGAAGTGCCCTGAAGGGAAGGGCAAATGTACATGCATGCGTAGGATAAGCTGTTCCACTGGCTCATAACCTAAGAAGTCGAGTCTGAGTTTTGGTATGCGCCATTGGGCGTGGGCTTGTTTGTTTTGCTTTGTTTTTACTAGCATGCTCTCATTGTACTTTGGCATTATCTTTTTTTAATGATTAAAAAATAATCGATTTGTGAGTTAACAGAGATAGGGGAGGGGATGGGCACACCAGGTCCTTTGGCCACTGCTAATGAACTCCAGATGTATATGCCACATTGTGCAACTGGCTTTATGTGGTTACTGTGGAATTGAACTGGGGCCATCATGCATTGAAATTTGTAAGCAAATGCCTTTAACTGCTGAGCCATCTGTTTGGCCCTGTACCTTGTTGTGGTGTATGTGTGTGTGTTTTCAAATAACAAACTTAGGTAAAGTTCATGTGCAAGCTGTTAAGTGTATTCATAAGAATTTTCTGTTTTGGTCTTAAGAGAGTTATGTAGCTCAGACTGGCTTTGAACTCACAATTTTTGTGCCTTAGCCTTTCATATGGTGGGATTACATACAGGCCACATTAGTATTCTTTGTCAATGTAAAACAGTTTTCACATCAAAGGGAGTAAGATCATTAACACTGAGCAAAACATGAGTGACTGGCCCGGGGCATGGATGGGCTCACACTTCCCAAGTAACAGCACTGTGGTGTAGGAGCAGCTGTATGGACTTCTTTGCTGATGAAGGAGCAAAAACTGCACGCCAGCCTGTTGTGGTAGGTGCACGCTTGTAACCCTAGTGTTAGAAGCAGAGGCCAGGAGGGTCTTCGTATTGTTCGAAGCAAGCCTAGGCTGCATAGTGAGTTCCAGGCCAGCCAGGGCTACACCCTGTCAAACAACAACAAAAACATTAAAAAGGGCTGGAGAGATAGCTTAGTGATTAAGATTTACCTGTGAAGCCTCAGGACCTAGGTTCGATTCCCCAGGACCCACATAAGCTAGGTGCACAAGGTGGTGCATGTGTCTGGAGTTCATTTGCAGTGGCTAGAGGTCCTGATGCACCCTTCCCCGCCCCCCCCCTTCTCTTTATCTGCCTCTTTCTCTCTGTCTCAAATAAGTAAAATGTAGCCGGGCATGGTGGCGCATGTCTTTAATCCCAGCATTCAGGAGGCAGAGGTAAGAGGATTGCCATGAGTTCAAGGCCACCCTGAGATGACAGAGTTAATTCCAGGTCAGCCTGGACCAGAGTGAGACCCTACCTCGAAAAACCAATAAATAAATAAATAAATAAATAAATAAAATCTTTTTTAAAGAAATCAAAAAGAGAAGAAGGCATGCTGGGAAGGAGAGATGGCTCAGTGGGCAAGAGTGCTTCTGCATAATCATGGAGAGCTGTGGACCTGAGTTAAATCCCTAGTACCCACGTAAAAAGCCATACATGCCTGTAACACTAGTACTTGGAGGGTGTGGAGACAGGATTGCTGTGGCTCCCCAATGGTCAGCCAGTCTTACCTGAAAAATGAAGAGCTCTAAGTTCAGTGAGAGACTGTCTTAAGAAAATTGGGCAGAAGAACAATGGGAAGGACACTAGATGTCTGCCTTTGCACACATAGGTAAGGGACTCACACATCTGCCACATAGGTGCAAACACCACCACATGTGGTATGTGGGTATGTGTGCGCACACACCAAAAAATAAATAAAAACACCCTAAAGTTAAAAGAAAGGCAAGCCATAGCATTTTTCAAATATGTTGGTGGGAACTCAGGTAGATGAGTTAGAGAGCATAGTGGGGAAATCTCTGCTTTAAGGCTTCAGATGCTATGGGGTGACATTCTTTTGCTAAGTTAATGTGTTCCAAAGATTTACCTTGCAGTTGAGAGGAAAATGGGACAGACTATTGAGTGGTTATTAAGGAAACAAAATAGCCCAAGATTATTTGGCCCTTTGATCCATAACAGTCTAACTAAAAATCATAAAATTCTATAATCAGTTAATTAGCCATGTAGAATCTTCAACATCAGTTTGGCTATTTTTGTGGGAACTTCATTTCACAATGTATACATTGTAAAAAGTAAAAACCAACTATATAGTAAGCAGAATAGGTCAGTGCCCCAGATGCAGGTTGTGGATTGCCCTTTTAGAATCTCTAAGTAGTAGGAAACAGGATTAGAAAGTTAACACACTTCTTTTTCCACTTGGAGAGCATCCACCGAAGGTCCTGGTGGTTCACAGCACTGTTTCAGTAGGGCAGGATGTAATTCTCAGAGGAGACAGTGGCATGCGCTGGGTGCTGGACAGGATGGGAAGAAGGAGAACCAGAAGGACTATGGAACTGAAGTGGAGAGCCCAGGAGTGTCAAGCACCACGAATTGATAGTAGCATCAGACCCTGAAACTAGGAGGTGATATGATGTTTATAAATCTGGTGCAAGGGACTGCAGAGAGAGAACTAAAATGTTGTTGGACAAGGCAAAGCAAGGTCCAGGAATTGTGTCAGAAGAGTCGTCTCATTTGGATAAGGACACAAGGAGGTAGAAAGGCTAGGTGATGCAAAGAAAGAAGGTGGGTGAAGCCCTAGGCTAGTCTTGGAGTTATGCACACAGGACATGTTCAGAAAGTACAGGAGAATTCTGGAGGCTCTATAGGAATTCCAGATCAGAATCTCGGTTGTAAAGGAATTCTGAAAACCTTGAGGCTGCCTCATACTGAAAGTGTCTTCACTTGGAAATGCTTTCATTTATGTCCCTATTCATTCATGACGAGCATTTGTTAGGCACTTTATTTTTTGAAAAAAAATTATTTATTTATTTGAGAGCAACAGAGAAAGAGGGGGAGAGAGAGAATGGGCGCACAAGGCCCTCCAGCCATCACAAACGAACTCCAGATGCGTGCGCCCCCTTGTGCATCTGGCTAATGTGGGTCCTGGGGAACCGAGCCTCGAACCTGGGTCCTTAGGCTTCAGAGGCAAGCACTTAACTGCTAAGCCATCTCTCCAGCCCTGGTAGGCACTTTATGTAAACCCAGTTCTTGGCCAGGGACTAGGAACCTCAAGGGTAAAGAACTGTGTAATAAGGGGAGAAGAGAAAAACTGTCATGGCTTGAAGAGAGGGTGGTGCAGTATGCAAGAGGCTATCAGAAGAGAAGTTCAGTGATTGGAAGTGACATGGCTGCTTGTTTGATGCTTGTTTTCCTTTTCAGCACTGTGCTCATGCACACTGGGCCAACACTCTGCCGCAAAGCTGCATGAATACTTTTTTATGGTGTCCTCTTGAGCCATTAGGTGCTGGATTTGCTAATGACAACAGATGTTTTGTTGGAAGTGGACCTTTTGGCAGTTATCACTGTTAGGTAGCCAGTGACCTACCATGATCACCAGCTTGGAGGACTGCTTCTGAGGACATTGAAGAGGGCCAAACTGTCTTAAGCACTGAAGTTAAGATACACCCAAGAAACTGGTAGAAAAAGCAATCCGTTTGTAATTTTAAAAAAATACTTCATTTTTATTTATTTATTTGAGAGAGAGAGATACAGAAATAGGCAGGTAGAGAGAGACAGAGAGAGAATGAGCATGCCAGGGCCTCCAGCCACCACAAACCATGTGTCCCCTTGTGCATCTGGCTTACATTGGTCCTGGGGAGTTGAACCTGGGTCCTTTGGCTTTGTAGGCACACACCTTAACCACTAAGCCATTTCTCCAGCTCTAATTTGTAATTTTTGTTGTTGCTTGTTTTTCAAGGTAGGGTTTCACTCTAGCCCAGGCTGATCTAGAATTCATTATGGAGTCTCAGGGTGGCCTCGAACTCATGGCAATCCTCCTAACTCTGTATCCTGAGTGCTGGCATTAAAGGCATGTACCACCATGCCCAGCTCCATTTGTAAGTTTTGACAGAAAGAGTCTTAAGAACAGGTGGCGATTGACCTTTTCTCACTTCAGTTTTCACTTACTGTGGTGGTTTGATTCAAGTGTTCCCCATAAACTTAGGTGTTCTGAATGCTAGGTTCCCAGCTGATGGAGATTTGGGAATTAATGCCTCCTGGAGGGAGTGTACTGTTGAGGGCCGGCTTATGGGTATTAAAGCCAGTTTCCCCTTGCCAGTGTTTGGCACACCCTTCTGTTGCTGTGGTCCATCTTATGTTGGCCAGGGGGTGATGTCCACCCTCTGCTCATGCCATCGTTTTCCCCTGCCATCGTGGAGCTTCCCCTCGAGCCTGTAAGCCAAAATAAACCTCTTTTTCCCAGAAGCTACTCTTGGTTGGGTGATTTCTACCAGCAGTGTGAACCGGACTGCAACACTTACAAATTTGTGGAGTAAGATAGCAAAAAAATAAAAATGAAGAAAATACTAGTGACTTCTTACTGTGCTGGCTTCAGAGGATTGAAGTTAACCATGTATATAGTTGTATCTTCTTTTGTGTAGAAGAGTTTGCTACCTGGTTTTTCAGTAAGTAAGTCAGCTTGTTCATTAAGGAAATATTCCGAGGTAAACCACTCAGTAGTGTCATGGAGCTTTTGTTTTGATTTTACCAGAAAGGTGCCCTTTGTGCATTTCCTAGAATGATTTTTTTTTTTTTTTTTTTTTTTTTTTTTTACTGTGCAGCTGTGAAAATTATCTTCTTAAGAAACAGTGGTTAGCTCATTGTCTCTCTATGGTTAATATTTTGGGGTTATACCAGAATGTTGAAATAGGGGATATTTACACTGCTACTCCTTGGGTCAAAAGTGATTGTTCATTGCTGTAGTTTCCTCTTCCCTATTCTTGCCCTAGCCAGTAAAGTAGGATTTTAATTAAACCAAGGGCCACCTTGTAGGTGCACAAGTTTTACTCAGTTGATATTTTTGTGGAAAGTTAGCAGTGTTGAGTTTCCAGCAGAATTCGAGGGAAAATCCTTGCAATAAAGAACTATTTTTTAAAGTTATTTATATGCAAGCATTGTGTGTGTGTGTGTGGGAGACAGATAGAATCTGCATATGAGGGGCCTCTAGCCACTGCAAACAAATGCAGATGCATGTGCTACATAAAGCATCTGGCTTTATGTGGGTACTAGGGAATTGAACCTGGTTCATTAGGCTTTACAGGCAAGTGCCTTAAATGCTAAGCCATCTCTCCAGCCCAAGAGCTACTTTTTGTAAAATGTCACTTTATATGGAGACCATATAAGGAAAGTTCTTTGCTTAAAGAAAGGTGAATTTGGCTGGGCATGGTAGTGCATGCCTTTCATCCCAGCACTCAGGAGGCAGAGGTAGGAGGATCACTGTGAATTCAAGGCCACCCTAAGACTACATAGTAAATTCCAGGTCAGCCTTGGCTAGAATGAGACCCTACCTCGAAAAACAAAAACAAAAGAGGGGGGAAAAAGAAAGAAAAGTGAATTCAAGGCTGGAGAGATGGCTTGGTGGTTAAGGTCTTGCCTGCAAAGCCTAGGGACCCATGTTCAACTCTCCTGGTCCCACGTGAGCCAGACACACAAGATGGCACACGCATCTTGAGTTCAACTACAGTGGCTGGAGGCCCTGGTGCGCCAGCTCTCTCTCTTTCTCTGTCATTTCAAAAAAAAAAAAAAAAAAGGGCGGAAGAGATGGCTTAGCAATTAAGGCACTTGCCTGCAAAGCATAAGAATGTATGCTGAGGGCTGGAGAGATGGCTTAGCGGTTAAGCGCTTGCCCATGAAGCCTAAGGACCCTGGTCCGAGGCTGGATTCCCCAGGACCCACGTTAGCCAGATGCACAAGAGGGCATATGCGTCTGGAGTTCGTTTGCAGTGGCTGGAAGCCCTGGTGCGCCCATTTTCTCTCTCTCTCTCTCTCTCACTCTCAAATAAATAAAAATGAACAAAAAAAATTAAAAAATTAAAGAATGTATGTTGAATCTCCAGGTCCCATGCAGCCAGACATACAGTGACACAAGCATGCAATGTTGCACATGCACACAAAATACGTGTCTGGAGTTTGTTCACAGCAGCTGAAAGACCCTGGTGTACCCATTCTCTCTCCCCCCACCTCTTTCTCTCTCTCTCTCTCTCTCTCTCTAAAATAATAAAGATTTTTTTTTAAAGTCCAGTATGTTGGCGTTGCCTCAAGAATAAAAGTGAATTTATATCTTTAATACCAGCACTCAGGAGGCTGAGTAGGAGGATTGTAATAGGTTAAATCCAGCCTGGGCTACAGAGTGAGTTCCAGGTCAGCCTGGGCTAGAGTTAAGGCCCTGCTTCAAGGAGCCTGGGGGAGGAGGGAAGAGAGAGAGAATGAGGGAAAGAATAAAGCAGCTGGATGTGGTGGCACACACCTTTAATCCCAGAACTTGAGAGGCAGAGGTAGGAGGATCACCATGAGCTCAAGGCCACTCTGAGACTACATAGTGAATTTCAGGTCAGCCTGGGTTAGAACAAAACCCTACCTTAGAAAAAATAAAAAGAAAAGGAGTTGGAGGGAGGAAGGAAACTGCATTTTTAAGAGGTTCCTTTCAATTTGGAGGTTTTCAGTTGTGGTATTGACAAAATTAGTGATTTACACTAATAGAATAAGCTCCACCTAGATTTTCTACATGAAAGTCGATTGTGATTATGACAGTCTCTCTCTGCCTTCATATTAGGGGTTAGACCTAGGGCTTCATGTGAGCTAGACAAACCCTGTACTGAGCTGCATTTCACCTTATTTATTTATTTATTTTGTTTTGTTTTTGAGATAGGGTTTCTCTAGCCCAAGCTGATCTGGAATTCACTGTGTAGTCTTGGGATGGCCTCAAGCTCATGGTGATCCTTCCTACTTCTGCCTCCCTAGTGCTGGGATTAAAGGCATTCGCCACCACACCCAGCTCAATCTTATTTTTTAAAAATATTTTGTTCATTTATTTGAGAGAGAGAGAAAGAGGAAGATAGAGAATGGGCACACCAGGGCTTCTAGCCACTGCAGTTGAAAACTCAAGACACATGTGCCACCTTGTGCATCTGTCTTTATGTGGGTAATGGGTCCTTGGGCTTCATAGGCAAGTGCCTTAACTGCTAAGACATCTCTTTAGCCCATGCCTTGAACTTTTGATCCTTCTGCCTCAGACTCTGGAAATGCTAGGATCTTTATCATTTCAGTTAGTACACATTGGCCCTGGTACTTTTAAAATTAAGAAAGTAGCTGGGTGTGGTGGCACATGGTTTTAATTCTAGCACTTGGAATACAGAGGTGAGGTGGTTGCCATGAGTTCGAGACCAGCCTGGGACTACATAGTGAATTCCAGGTCAGCCTGGGCTAGATCTAGACCCTACCTCAAAATCTTTCCCCCAGAAAAAGAAAGTAATTACTTTAGTATATAGATCGATGTACAATGGTTGTAGTTTTTTGTTGTTGTTTTTGTTTTCCTCACCTAACAAGCCTAAATATGGCTAGACATGGTGTCATACACTTGTAATACCAGCTGCTCCGAAAGATGAGGCAGAAAGGTTGCAAATTCAAGATCTACTTGGGTTGGATAGTAACTTGAGCCAATCTAGGACACTTAAGACCCTGTCCCAAACTTTTTTTTTTTTTTTCGAGGTAGGGTCTCACTCTGGTCCAGGCTGACCGAGAATTAACTCTGTAGTCTCAGGGTGGCCTTGAACTCACAGCGATCCTCCTACCTCTGCCTCCCAAGTGCTGGGATTAAAGGCGTGCGCCACCACGCCCAGCTCAAACTAACATTTTTGAAAGAAGAAGCTGAAGATACATCAGTGGTGCAGCACTGCGTGAGGCCCTGGGTTTAATCTCCAGTACCATAAAGAAAAGTCTCAAGATAAGCAGGGCTTAGTAGTGGTTAGTAGCTGGCCCCTTGAGGTCACAAAATGACTGTGCTGTCCTGGCTACTAGGTCTTTCTCTTAAGAAAGAGATATAGAAGCAGAAGTACCTTTCCAAAAACTCTAGTAAATGTTTGCTTGCCTCTCATTGGCTGGAACTGTGTTGTATGGCTTCTGATAATGACAAAAGGAGTTAGGAAATTTTCATTTTTTAATTACTGCCTTGATCAGAATGTGGATTCTGTCGTTAAGAAGCAGAAAGTAGCCGGCTGTGATGGCACACGCCTTTAATCACACCGCTTGGGAGGCAGAGGTACAAGGATCACTGTGAGTTTGAGGCCACCCTGAGACTACATAGTGAATTCCAGGTCAGTGTGGGCTAGAGACCCTACCTTGAAAAACCATAAATAAATTAAAGAAGCAGAAAGTGGGGCTGGAGAGATGGCATAACCTTTAAGGCACTCTCCTTGAGAATCCTAAGGACCCAGGTTTGATCCAGTACCTATGTAAGCCAGATGCACAAGGTGGCACATGTGTCTGGAGTTCCATTTGCAGTGGCTGGAGGCCCTGGCGCGCCTATTCTCTTCTCTCTCCCTCTCTAATAAACAAATCTTAGAAAATGAAGAAGCAGAAAGTGGGTGTTGGTGGAGAGTAGGTTGTCTGTCGCTTCTTACTGTCTGATTTTGAACATGTGCCTTTCCACCAATTGTTTTGTTTTAATTCATTTGTGAGGGAACCAGCTGATAGGAAAGCTGCAAGTGTCCAGGAAATGAGTGTGGGTGTGCAAGAGGGCACAGATTAAGACCCACTGGTTCTGCTCCCACCAGGCAGTGAGGCCGTGACTCTTGGAATTATTTTTGATATAGAAGGGAAGCCATCTATATCTCTTACCTGATAAAATCTACAAGTTAACATGTAATATCATAGATTCTGGGCCTTAACATAAATAATATATATATGTCAGAAAAGATACTCTTCTAGATTATATATTAGCAACCGTCTTCTGAAATGAGCAAAATAATTTAGTTTTAAAGGTGACTCAGGTTCTGTATTTTTCTTTTTTTTTTTTTTTAATTTTATTAGCATTTTCCATGATTATAAAAAAATATCCCATGTTAATTCCATCCCTCCCCCCCCCCACACTTTGGTTCTTTATTTTTCTTTGATTTTTTTTTCTTTTTTTTCTCCTGCTCTTCTTACCTCCCTCCCTCCTTCCTTACCCTCCCTTTCTCTCTTTCTTTCTTGGAGACAAGTTTTGTAGCAGACAGCTTCAGGTTCACTGAGATGAACTTTCAGACCAGACACAGTTACGGAGGAAGGGATATTTATTGAAGCTTACAGATCCAGGGGAGGTTCCATAATGGCAGAAGAAACTGGCCTGCCTTCACAGGACCAAGCAGAGAGAGAGAAGCACAAGCCAAAAAGCCAAAAGCCACATAGCACACTTTAGGAACTCCAGCTTGGCACACTTTGCATATTTTTAGATTGAAATTTGAAACCCACCACCACACCTTAAGATTCACCCAGTGACACTGCCTCCAGCTAGGTGGCTGTGGATGCAAACTACAAACAAACTGAATATATTGGGGGTCATCTATTCAAACCACCATAAGTTCTCATATAGCCCATGCTGGCCTTAAACTTCTGATTCAGCCTCCCAAGTTCTGAGATTGGCCTTGGATCTTGTCCTTAAAGGGTTAACAATAAAGTATTAGACATCCAGTTTGCTTATTTTTTTAAGGAATTTACATTTATGTAAACACTTTGTTTCTGTCAGCTGTTTTGTTTAGACAGGGTCATCTTGTGTATCCAAGGCCAGCTTCAAATTCATGGTCCTTCTGCCTCAGTCTCCCAAGTGCTGGCATTGCCATGATGCCTGGCTTCCAGGGGTGGGATTATAGGCCCATACCACACTCAGCAGATATTATTTACAAAACTTTTTCTTTTTAAGACAAGGTCTCTAGCCCAGACTGGCCTGAAACTAACTATATTCTTTAGTATGACCTTGAACTATTCTGCCTCTACCTCAACACACTGGGATTAGAAGCATGTACCATCATGCCCAGCCCTTTTTTTCTTTAATGACTTGCTCCTCGCTGTGTCCTCTCTGACAGTGGAACGACAATGTCATCTGTGGGTCCTTGTTGTTGTTGTTGTTGTTATTATTATTATTATTATTTTGGTTTTTTGAGGTTGGGGCTCACTCTAGTTCAGGCTGACTAGGAATTCACTATGTAGTCTCAAGGTGGCCTTGAACTCATGGTGATCTACCTCTGCCTCCCAAGTGCTGGGATTAAAGGAGTATACCACTATGCCTGGCTTCCTGTTTTTAGGTTGAACATTTTTATATGTCTATTTATTTGAGAATGAGAAAAAGAAAGCAAAATAGAGAATAAGCATGCCAGGGCCTCCACCTGCTGCAAATGAACTCCAGATGCATGCACCAGCTTGTATATCTGGCTTACCTCGATCCTATGGATTTGAATCAGGGTCCTCAGGCTTTGCCGGCAAGTGCCTTAACCACTAAGCCAAAACTCCAGTCCACTTTTTCCTTTTTTTTGGTGCTGGGGATGGAATTCTGGCCTAGTGCATGTCAGGTAATCACTGTACCACCAAGTTGCATCCCAGCCACACGCCAGATTTTCTTAGTGTCTTATCTGAAAATATGTTCTAATTATCTATTTGACAGATAACCACATAATCACTTCATAAAAATCAGATCGTTAGCAAAGGTAACTTAATAGCCATGGACCAAACAGTCTTGCATACAAAGGTGCACATGAAACTAACTGCCTGAATGTACAAAGGGACATATGGAGCTGGGCACCATGGAAGGCGCCAGGAGGATTCTATGAGGCCTGAGGTTTGCAACCAGCTGAGCAGGAAAGAAAGGGAGGAAAGGCCATGCAGCTGAACAGTAATGAGACAGACATGCTATCAGAAGAGAAGAGGACAGCAGCAGAAGTAAAATTTCCTTGTTGTGTGAGGCTCATTCAGAGAGCTAAAATGCTTGGGCTTTAGATTGCAGATGAGGTTCCCTTCTTGGGTCATTCAGTCTAGAGTTTCTAAACAGGTGAGGTTACGTAGGTTCTCAGCAGGTCCTACAAAAGTTGTTGAGGGTAAAACAATTTAAAGTCATAAGCGTACAGGGATGTAAAAGTGGTTCAAAGAACACTGGAGAATCTTTACTAAAAGAATGTTGGAACAAAATTAGAAAATGAGTTGGCCAGCCTGATGTCTTATAGAGCAATGAAATCGTAACTTTTAGGGTTATCGTTTCTTTCTTGTTTTTAAATTAGGATCATATTATGTAACTCAGTCTGTCCTGAACTCACTATTCAACCTAGGCTGGCCTTGAACTCATGGCAATCTGCTTGCCTCAGTCTCCCAAGCGTTGGGATTATTGGTATGAACCACTATTCCCAGCAGGGCTGTCTTAGCATCGGTAATGTGCAAATCCTACATTAAATGAGTAGCTTCACAGTCCAATAGAAAGGCAGTGGTATGTCAGACCAAAGGTGTATTTCCTAGAAAAGTAAAGCACAGGTGAATGGGCCAGAGAGTGGTAACCCTTTATCTTAGATGAATTTTTCTTACACAAACTACCTTTTTTTTTTTTAACCTTTTTGCTGCTGCAAATAAATGCTAGAAAGTTCTAACACTTTTTATATGTGGCTATACATGGGTAGCTGAGGAATTGAACCTGGGCTGGCAGGCTTTGCAAGCAAGCACCTTTAATTGCTGGCATTTATTTGCAGCATCGAGAGACCCTGGCACACTTTTATGTTCATTTTTTTTTATTTATTTGAGAGTGATAGAGAGAGAGACAGATAGAGAATGAGTACACCAGGGCTTCCTGCCACTGCAAATGAACTCCAGATGCGTGCGCTCCCTTGTGCATCTGGCTAACATGGGTCCTGGGGAATTGAGTCTTGAACTGGGGTCCTTAGGCTTCACAGGCAAGCGCTTAACTGCTAAGCCATCTCTCCAGCCCTCTGGCACACTTGTAAACACACACACAAATAAGTAACTTAAAAAATTTAAGTGGGGCCTGGAGAGATGGCTTAGCTGTTAAGGCATTTGCCTGCAAAGCGTAAGAACTCAAGTTCAACTCTCCAGGTCCTATGTAAGCCAGACACATAGTGACAAGCGCACAAGGTCACACATGCAAACAAGGGGGCGCACATGTCTGGAGTTTTATTGCAGTGGCTGGAAGCCCTGCCATGCCAATTCTCTCTTACACACACACACACACACACACACACACACACACACACACACGCACATATTCTCCCTCCCTCCCTCCCTCTCTCTCTTTCATGCTCTCTCACCTTAAAAAAAGAAAAAAGGTCAGTCTGTTGTACTTGCCTCAAAAAAAAAAATTAAGCCAACGTTAGTCCAAGCTACAAGGACTTGGAACATTAATCTTGTGCAGCAAGGAAGTGAAATAAGTGTGCGTTTAGAAATAACTGATATTTTAACAAGGAGGTAGAACGTGACAAGACTGGTGAACAGAAGAGTGCTAAATGGATTGCATTGTTTTCCTCACTCATTGAAAGGGTGGATTAGAGTTGTGAGCTCCAATTCAGACGTAAGTTTGAGGCACTTGTGGGATGGAATGAACAGATGGAAATGTCCAGGGGTAGTCTTGTAGCCTCACAATGTGTGGGTGCAGGTAGTGATTTGGGGTTATCACCAGCACATGAAAGGTTAAGATTGGAGCTTCGCCAGGCGTGGTGGTGCACACCTAGTCCCAGCACTTGGGAGGCAAAGATACGAGGATCGCCATGAGTTCAAGGCCACCCTGAGACTACATAGTGAATTCTAGGTCAGCTTGGGTCAGAGTGAGACCCTACCTTGAAAAAACAAAAAAAAAAAAAAAAGGTCGGAGCTTGAGGGGAAAGTACCAGCAAAGGATTTGGGGGACTAATCAGAAGGAGAGAAGCAGTGTGTTCCAGAATAATCCACAGCTCCTTTATGATTACCAGCACTAAGGTGCTGTGAGACCAGAGACCTTAAGGATTGTATGGGGTGCCAGTTTTTTGGGGATTTACTGACAGTGGCGTGGTCCTAAGTAGCAAAAAGACAAGTTTTACCTCAGCCTTTTGGGTCAGAAAAGGACATATTTTGGGTTAGGACAAAAGTGACTTCATCTTGGCTAGAATGTACCTGGTTTATCTTAAGATAATCTCCAAGGCACATCCCTGGAGCAGAGTCTGATGGTAAAGCCCCATGTATGACTAATGGTTTGCTCATATATAGCGTGCTGGGAAATTGTACAGGAAAATCTATCTAGGGTTACTCAAGGGCATTTATGGTGATTATAATTCAAGATGGCTGCACTCATGTCAGGCTGTATCCAAACATGATCTCACAAGTGTGAAGAAATAACTTGTCATGGCATGTTGCTTGAAAGCTTCATGCTCCTACAACCCAAATAAGAATGAGGGCAGAAGAACTGTTGCCATGCAAGTGATTTGTTTGGGTAGGGACAGAAGCCACACTTCAAAGAGTTGACTGAAAATGGGGCCTAGGTTCTTGATTTCAGAAAATGTGATGGTGAACAGACGGTGCACACATAGCATGGAGCTGAAGGAACTATTCTGTAGGGTTTGGAAACCCAAGCATGTTGATAAAGTGACAGAAATGAGTAAGAAGAGTATGGTGTATGGGCAAGGCAGAATATGACCTTGAAAGAGAGGAAGGAATTTCTAAAATTAAAAAAAAAAAACACTTATTATTTGGGGGGTGGTCTTTTTTCTTTTGCTGTTATGATATCTGTGGTACATGCTTATGTGTGTGTTCATGGAGAATAGAGGAGAACTTCAGTGTCTTTCCCTATTGTTCTTTCTGCTTAATTTCCTCAGTCTCTCGCTGACCCAGGAGCTGCAAGTATTTTGGTCAGGTGAGGTGATTGCAGTGATTCTATGGTCTTTACTCCCCATGGGACTAAAGTTATGGTGTATGTGGTCATACCCAATTGTTTGCATGGGTTCCGGGGAATTGAACGCAGAGAAAACCAGGCCCTCATACTTGTGTAGCAAACACACCCAGACATGTTTTTTGTTGTTGTTGTGTTTGGTTTTCAAGGCAGAGTCTTGCTCTAGCCCAGGCTGACCTAGAATTCACTATGTAGTCTCAGGGTGACCTCGAACTTACAGTGATCCTCCTACCTCCAGAGTGCACCACCATGTTTGGTTCTGTTTTTGCATAAAGTGAGGTTTCACTCAGTAGTCCATGCTGGACTAAAGCTCATGGCAGTACTGCCTCAGGCTCCCAAGTAGCTGGGATTACAGACCTGTACCAGATGGAGAGGAAGTTGAGTGATTCACCCATGTTAATCTGTAGTCTCTGTTAAGTTTGTTCCTTTTTAAAAAATACTTTATTTATGTGGGGGTGGGGAGGGAATGGGTGTGCCAGTGCCTCCAGTCACTGTAAATGAAATCCAGGCGCACACACGCCACCTCGTACATCTGGTTAACACGAGTACTGGGGGATCCAACCTGGGTCCTTAGGCTTTGCAGACAAGTGCCTTAACTGCTAGGCCATCACTCTAGCCTTCCTTTCTCACTAAGAGTAAAGAGAATGGCAATAAGAATAGTTGGGATTTTGAAAACTTTTTAAGGAGCTATCTTTTTTATTATCTTTGTATGGTGCATATGAATGCAGGTGTGCATGAGCCAAAGGTCCATGTGGAGATCAGCAGACAGCTTAGGTATTGTGTTGTGTTTTGTTTTGATTTGATTTTTGAGGCAGGGTCTCACTTTAACCCAGGCTGACCTGGAATTCACTTTGTAGTCTCAGGGTGACCTCGAACTCATGGTGATCCTACTTCTGCCTCCTGCCCAGCTTTTCCTTCTTATTTTTGAGGCAGACTCTTGTTCATGCAGTGTATGCCAGGCTAGCTAGCCCACAGACTTGATTTCCAAGGATTCTCTGTCTCTGCCTCCCATTTCAGTGTAGGAGAACTGGGGTTTCAGATACTGTTGTGTTCAGCTTTTTTGCATGGTTTCTGGGAATTTGGTCTCAGGTAGTCAGCCATGCTTGTGCAGCAAGGCCTTTCACAGAGTGAGCCATCTCTCCAGTCCTTGAAAATGTTTTTTTTTTGGGGGGGGGTGGGCTGGTAAGAGTAAAGAATGAATTGATTGGGAAAATTGAAAGGTTTAGAAGCTGTCAAACTGTAGGAATTTATAGGTGTTGTCTCTTAAGGACAAAGTTGGGTAGACTCTGAGTGTGGTGCCGGCCTGTCTTCAGAAGCACACTTAGTAGACAATGGAAAGAGGAGATGTGTAAAAAAGTACATTGGAAAGCTGAGTGTGGTGGTGGCCTCTTTTAATCCCAGCACTAGGCAGGCAGAGGTAGGAGGATCACCATAAGTTCAAGGCCACCCTGAGACTACATAGTGAATTCCAGGTCAGCCTGGGATAGAGTGAGACCCTACCTCAGAAAACCACCAAAAAAAAAAAAAAAAAAAAATTGGAAAAGTGACTACTTTGGGGCATTAATTTGGTTGCAGTAGTATTAACATAGATGACCAGATAGAGATGTGAAGTGAACTGTTTATAGTTGTAGATGACTGGTGTTAAGTCTGTTTTCTAAGACTTTAGAGTACTTTTAATTTGTGTTTTACGTTATAGGATGAAAGTTAATGCTTAAAAGTCATTCTCCTTTCTCTTCTCCCAGAGATAACATGGAACATAATTTATGCTTTTTTTTTTTTCTTTGCTTGGAGTTTTGTGATAAGGTCTCCTGTAGCTTAGGCAACTCTTGCTCCTTTTGCCTCCACCTCCCAAGTGCTGGTATAACAGCCCTGCACTGCTGTCCCCAGTAATTAATATTGTGTGTGTGTTAATATGTTTGTGCATGTGCACATGTGGAAGCTAGAGATGGATACTGGGGGACTTCTCAGTCATTCTCCATTCTAGTCTTTGAGACAGGTTTCTTGCTGAACATAGCCACATCTGGACTCATTATTTGAGTGTGTTATATATATGTGCGTATGCATGTGCAAATCACACATGGATGCACAAGTGAAGACTAGAGTAGGGTGTTAGATGTGCTCCTCTATTGTTCTTCCACCTTGTTTCCTTGAGATAGGCTCTCTCGCTGAACGTGGAGCTGCTACTGCGCCTCCCTCTCCCCAGCTAGACTGACCAGTCAGCCCCAGAGATCCTCCTGTCTCTGCCTTCCTTAGTGCTGGGATTCCAGGCAGGCATGCATGGCTATGCCTAGCTCTTTTCATGGGTGTTGGGGATTTAGATGTGGGTCTTCATGTTTACACAGCAACCACTCTTATCTACTGAGCCAACTCCCTAGCCCTGTGTCTGGTTTTGAGGGTAGTTGTGATTCAAGTTTAGGTTCTTATCCACATACTACCACTGAGCCATCTCCCCAGCATCTCTAACATCGTCTGCATAGTTTCTCCCGTGTCTCTGATTTGTGGTGGACCCAAGTGCCCACTTTGTGCAGTGATGCTTCTGGTGGCTGGCATAGTATGTCATTTCTATACGTGTGGTGGTGGTCTTAAGTTGCTGTGGCTCGCAGCCATAATATCTGCTAAATTTGTTCTCCCACCTGTGCTGTCAGTTGTCACTTGGCTTTATAGCCTCTGCCTGCTATGCCCTTTGCTGTTTTTGTAGTCAGTTGCTTCTAAGAGTGTGTAATCTGGGAGAGAAGCTGAAAAAGCCCCTTAGCTGTATGCCTTTAGATTGTAGTGGTGAATAGGGTGCACAGGGAAACCAGTAGACAGTAGAAGCTGCATACTCTTGAGTAGCTTGTTTGATTTTTACTCTAGCTATTTTCTGAATGGCAGAAGTTGCCAGAAGAATTTCTCTGGGCTTATGAGATATTATTATAATAAGAGTTGAGAGGATGCTGGGGGAGGAGGAAAAGATATTTTCTTCATGGTGTGGCTACTGATAAATTGTCTGCACTCCAGTAAGTGAACCCCTTCTCATGTTCATGCAGGCACCTTGATTAAAATCCACTGGATAAAAAGAACCAGCACTAAAGGAGGGAAGAGGCCGCCTTGGAAAGAGAATGGAGTTCAGCAAGGGTGGGAGGGGAATGAGAAGCTAATGGGAGTGAATATGATCAAAATACATTATATAATGTGTGAAACTGTCAGATGCATTCAGAATAGTATGGCCATAGACTGAAAATATTAAAAAAAAAATTAATCCCAGCACTCGGGAGGCAGAGATAGGAGGATCACCACGAGTTAGTTCAAGGCCACCCTGAGACTACATAGTGAATTCCAGTTCAGCCTGGGCTAGAGTGAGACCCCACCTTGGAAACCCCCCCCCCAAAAAAAATTGTATACATGTTCTTTTACTAATTAAAGATGAAAGAAAATTTGCATTTTAAAGAGAGTTGATAAGAAGCTGGGTGTGATGGTGGCTGAGGCATGATGATTACAATTTCAAGGCTAGCTTGTGAAACAGACCCTTTTGTGGTGGTTTGAATGTAAATGTTTTCTGTAGCCTCAGGGTTTTTATTTTTTTTGAGGCAAGCTCAACAGACTTGACCATTTAAAAAAATTTGTTTTGTTTTTTCTTATTTATTTGAGAGAAACAGGCAGAGAGAAAGCTCCAGGGCTTCTAGCCACTGCAAACGAACTCCAGATGCGTGCACCCCCTTGTGCATTGTGGCCTATGTGGGTCCTGAAGAATCGAGCCTTGAACCGGGGTCCTTAGGCTTCACAGGCAAGTGCTTAACCGCCAAGCCATCTCTCCAGCCCCCATTTTTTTTTAATGAGAGAAAATTGACATACCAAAGCCACTGTATTTGAACTCCAGACATTTGTACCATGTGCAACCTTGCACATAGCACCTTGTGCATCTGGCTTATCTGGGATCTGGGAAGTCTAACATAGGTGCTTAGTCTTCACAGGCAAGTGCCTTAGCCGCTAACGCATTTCTCCAGCGCAACCTCCGGTAGTTCTTAGCTGAAATGGTAGCTCACTCCTTTAATCCCAGTACTTGGGAGGTAGAGGTAGGAGGATTGCTGTGAGTTTGAGGCCAGCCTGAGACTACAAACTTTCAGGTTTCAGGTTACCATGAACTAGAGTGAGACCCTACCTCAAAAAGGGGGGAAAAAAGATTAAGCTTCTTACTTAAATCTCTAGCAGGTAGAGCCCTCCTGGAGGAGGTGTGTCACTGGGATAGATCTTGAGTCTAGTCCTAAGGAGTGTTTAGGGCCAGCTTGAGCTCTGGCTGCTTGCTTTTCTCTCTGCTGTGGATGGGTGATGAAGTAAGCCAGCTTCTTCCACCATGATGGAGCTTTCCCTGGAATCTATAAGCCTGAAATTAACCCTTTCTTCCCACATGCTGCTCTAGCCAGGTTTTGTCCCAGTACATGAGAAGGTAACTGCAGCACTGTTTCAAGGAGTGTGGGGATTGCTGTGTGTTAGCTTCCTGGTATGTTTCAGACTCTGGCTTCAACCCCCAAGTACCACAAAAAAAAAATACATAAAGCACACAAAGGAAGGAATTCAGTAATTGTGGTTATCCTCTAGCTGAAGTTCCTTACCAGTCTTAACAGTTTACATTTTCTGCTGGTTACCTACTTACTGTTGAAAAGCAAGGCACTAAAGTTGCATATTTAAGTTTTTGAACAGCCTGTTTTACATAATCTTCAGTTAAATTAATCCAGAAAAGTAATAGTAGAGTAGGAGGAAATTTTTTTTTCAAGGATGAATCATCTATGGTATTTTATAACTGCTGACAGTCCTTATCTCAAATGTCAGCTAATAATAAAGAATTGAAAATTAGGACCCAAACTATTGGTAGTTGCAGCGGTTACTTTCTCATTGCTAAGACATGGCACTTGACCAGAAGCAGCTTCTGAATGGAAAGTTTCAAGGGGAAAGCATAGCAGGAACAGACAGCTGGTGTCACATCTCCTCAGCAGGCATGAAGGACAGTGAGTAAGATGACTAGCATTGACAAAGAGGGCAGCATTATAAAATTATAGGCTCCACCACCAGTTACGCCGCCTCCACAAGGTTCCACCAGCTGGGGATTAAGTATGAGGCCTAATCACAAACACATGAAGCCATGAGGATACTTGACATTCAGACCACCACAGTAGTACAGTAGCATATCTTTGTGCACCTCTCTTTTGTTTCTTCTTATACAGGAATTTGGTGTGTAGCCCAGGCTGTCATAAAGCCCCCCCGCCTTGCCTCAGCCTCTGATGTTTTGCCCCATCTGGCATATACACCCACTTTTAAAATTGAAACAAGTAAGGTGTGTAAAAACATAATGTGCATATGGATTAAGCAGAATATCAAGTAACATTGCAAGATTTAACAGTGAAGAATAACAATCTTGCTTAAACCCTTCTTCAGCTACCAGAAGACAACTACTTTGTATTTTGTTGTTGTTGTTACTGTTTTTCAGTTCTGATAATTGGCTAAGTAATTATGTGTAACATGCTGCATTATTCACTTCATTTTAAGTAGCTGAGTCAAAAAACTACTCTAATTTTCATATAATTATGACTTAAATATCAGTGTTTAGCCAAGTGCTACAATACATTGTTTTCTTTCTGGTTTGGCATTTAATTTTTCCTACTTTATAAGAATATTGGGGCTGGAGAAATGGCTCAGCGGGTAAGGTACTTTCCTTCAGAGCCTAATTACCTGAGTTGATTCTCCAGTACCCACATAAAGCCAGATGCACAAAGTGGCAAATGCATCTGGAGTTCTTTTGCAGTGGCTGGAAGCCCTGGCACACCCATTCTGTCTGTCTGTCTCTGCTGGCAAATAAATTTTAAAAATATTAAAATATATTGAAATAGTCTCACTATGTATCCCACATTGGCCTCTAACTCACATCAGTCCTTCTGCCTCAGCTTCCCAGGTATTGGGACCTCAGGCAAATTTTTCCTACCATTTTTTAGAAATTTTTATTTATTTATTATTAGGAAGGTGAGAGAGAAATATGAACTCCAGATGCATGCACTATTTTGGGCATCTGGCTTTTACCTGGAGTAATGGAGAATTGAAGCTGGGCCATCAGGCTTTGCAAGCAAGCACCTTTTGACTCGTAAGTCATCCCTCCAGCCCTCTTGTTTTGGTTTTTCAAGGTAGGGTCTCACTGTAGCCCAGGCTGACTTGGAATTCACTGTGTAATCTCAGGATGGCCTCAAACTCATGGCACTCCTCCTAACTCTGCCTCCTAAGTGCTGGGATTAAAGGCGTGCACCACCACGCCTGGCTGCAGCATTTTAAAAATATATTTTAGAGAGAAATGAAACACAGAGTGAATGGGTACGCTAAGGCCTCCAGCCGCTGCACACAAACTCCAGATGCATGCACCTTGTGCATCGGGCTTACGTGGGGGCTGAGGAATTGAATCTGGGGCTTTAAGCTTCTCAGGCAAGCACCTTAACCACTAAGCCATCTCTCCTTTCCCACCATTTTTATTTATCTTCTCCTCTTTTGCCCTCCCTTTTCCCAATGCCAGACTGATCTGGCATTCACTATGTAGTCCTAGGCAGGTCTAGAAGTCACAGTGATCCTGAGTGCTGGAAGAGAGGTGTGCACCATGGCCGACTTTCACATTCTTAATTAATGCCAGCACTCTCATTCAGATTTCTTTCCTTGATCTCCCCGTCCTCTTTCTTCTTTCTTTTAGCATCCTTTTTCATAAGTTTAGCATCATTTTGTATTGTTAAAGTAAAATTAAATTTTTTATTTTGAGTTGTATGTGTGTGTGTATGTGTTACTGGGGATTGAATTTAAGGGCCTCATAATGGCTAGTTCTCTATTCCTGAGCTGCAATCTCCAGCCTTGAAGTTTTCTTGCAAACACAAAATTACCTAGTTTGCTTGTTTTGTTTTGTGCTGTTTATTGTACTGGTTTCTGTCTTTTATAGCCAAGCTTTTGTTCCAGTGGGGGTATTTTTTCATTAAATGCTAAAATCTAAAAAGCTAGTCAGGAACTCTTGAGTTTGGGCAGACTCTGTTCATAGGTAGGCTTTATCTTGGGTCAGACATGATTTGGGAGTATTTTAAGGTCCTTTTTCTAGAGAAGCGAGTTCTCCTTCCAACCTAAGGGTTGCCAGCATCTCACAGAAGAGATCTCATCAACTTTCTCCTTATCCAAGTGCTTCCCAGCTGTTCTGACTAATTTGATTTGATTCTGGTAAACTCAACAGTATACCTGCTTAAGTCAGACAAGCAGTTTCCCTTACAGTAACAGACTTGAGTAATTCCTAGTCTCTGGAATGCACAGTAACCTCCTTGTTAGTCCTCCTAAGTGAAGCTCAAAAACCAGGACAGAAGGCATGGCACTTTCAGGACTTAAAAAGTAAATAGTAGGCAACAGATTAAGAAAGAAGCCCAGGATTCAGTGTATCAGCCAAGCACTGTGGTGACTTTACAGTTTTGAATTCTTATTTTTGTTTGGTTGATTTTGTTATTGTTATTGGTAGTAGTATTTTGAGACAAGGTCTTACTCTTTAGCCCAGGTTTGAACTCACAGCAATCCTTCTGCCTCAGCTTCCTAAGTGTTGGGATTACAGGTAAGTCACCATGCCCACCTCTGCTGTTTTTAACATTGTCCTGTAGCAAGTATAACACAGAGCAGAAGTGTAAATGGATACCAGGGCACAGAAATACCACTAAGAGGAGTCCTCTGTTCCTGGCTCGGGACAGGACAAGGAGCACCCTACGCTTACTTGTCAGGTCTCTGTTCTTTTTCTTCTTTGTATTCTCAGACACCCCAGCTCCCTACCTTTCCTGTGGTGGCACAGTGAGTTTGTAGAAACTAAAATTCTGAAGGAAAAGAACTGTTTTCTCTGAGTGGTGGAATTGTGGGAGCAGCCTTAATGTCTCTTATCTTCTGGCTGGCTCTGAGACACAAAGTGCAAGCCTGAGTGAGATCATCAGAATTTGTTTTCTTGCTGAAGAACCAGAAGGAAAAGTACCAGGAAAATTGCAAAGAGGGTTGAACTAAGGAGAGTGAGCCATCAAAGTTAAGACTTCCTAGGTCCAACCCCAAGCTGCCTATGTGCACATCTGTACCCATGCAGCAAGAGAAGGTCTCAAGACCTGAACATAGCAGCATGGCCACCGTCGTAGACAGGCCACATCATGGACAGGTATAGATAGCATTGCAAGATATTTTGAAAACTGGGACAATGGAGTCACAACTCATATAGATGATAGATCATTTATTACCTGTTTAAAGTGTTGACATTCAGGCCCAGCCTGGTCGCACATGCCTTTGATTTCAGCACTTGGGAGTCAGAAGTAGAAGGGTTCCTGTGAGTGTGCAGCCAGGTTGAATTCCAGGTCAGCCTTGGCTAGAGTAAGACTCTACCTCAGGGTAAGGGGTGGGGAGGGAGGAAGTGTTTGACATTCATAGAACTTAACATCCAACATTGCATACTATATACTCAAAATGGATGTACTGTAAAATGATTGGCATTATGAAGAAACCAGAAAATCTCAACTCTTACAGGAAAGGGCAACAAATACCACTGCAGACAATATACAAATGTTATAGTCATCTGACAGACTAAAACTTGTATTACAAAAATTTTCCACCAGGTAATCACAAATATGCTTGAAGCCAATAGAAAAATCAAAAATTTAAAGAAAAATGCTTAAGAATCAGATACCAGTATTAGTAAAGTACAGTAACACAAATTAAAATGCACTGGGGGCTGGAGAGATGGCTTAGCAGTTGAGGCATTTGCCTGTGAAGGCTGAGGACCCACGTTGGATTACCCCGTACCCACCACATAAGCCAGGTAGATGTGCAAGGTGGTATATGTGTCTGGAGTTCGTTTACAGTGGCCCTGGCACGTCCATTCAGTCTGCCTCTTTCTCCCCACCTCAAGTAAAATAACTTAAAAAATAAAATTTTTAACTCACTGGGAGATAATGAAAGATCTGGGGAGAGAACCAAGGAATTTGAAGGTAGAATAATAGACATCTAATCTGAACCATGCTGGAGAGTTTGCGAAAAGAGAAAGAATGTGGTGATGACAAGGCATTTGAAGAAATAATTGATGACTACTCCCCAAATTTGGCTGAAGACAAATTCACTCAAAAGAATCCTACATCTAGGCTTACCATAAGCACGCTGCTAAGGATTGGTGGCAGTGAGTAATGATAACACCCTGGGAGACAACTAAAATGACTACAAAGTTTTCATCAGCAGCTACAGAAGCCAGAAGGAAGTGGCACAGTGTTACTTAAATGATGAACTTGCTCAGTTTGGAATTGCCAGTCCCTCAGCATGCTGAGTATGTCCCTAGCGTGCACAGGTGGGTGAAGCCCAGTGCTAAAAGACAGATAGAGGCAGTAGAGGCTGATTGTCTCTGAGTACTAAGTTCAGCCCTCTGGCCCACACTTGGTGAGATCGCTCTCCTGATGGATACTGCTGGGGTATCTATGGAGCTATTCTCTAGTCTGCAGCAGGAAGTAGCAGTGATCCCAGCGCCCCAAAAGAGGTGTAAAATCATCTTTCCCAGAGCTCATTGGGTCATCTGACAGTACAGTAAATGTCCTGACAGCATCTGCCATATTTACGGTTGCAACACCTCCCCACTCCACTAACCGTGGGAGCCTTGGGAGGAGCGTCCTTGATTGTGAATCCTGCCTACATTCATCTTTGCCAGCTGCCAAGTATTTGCAGGACAGGGTGGAAGCCACCAAGGAATTTATCACAGACAAAATGGAAGAGACCAAAACTTATAAGAAACCAAAGAAAACATTTCTTTTAAGGAAAAAAAAATGGAATAAGGTGCTTTATGTAACAAGTTGTGGAAAATTCCTACACTTTAACCCTCTGTAGACTTTGGGTAAAGATACATGCTGCTGATTATTGCTATTGTTGTTATTTTGGCTATTTGCCAGAATACACCAGTTCTCTTGAGAGTTAAAGAACAAAGAAACTTGTAGAGTTAAATAGAAAAATGATCTTCTTAAAGGAAGAATGAACTCAGCCTAAGAATATCACATGTTGCAGCAGTAAGCCGTAGTTACTGTCTTAGAAGTTCGTGTTCTTCCTGGTCCTTGGATTTGATTTGCTTCATGTTCTCTTCTGGCTCTAGTATGAACAGACTACACAGTCCACTTCCAGAATAACTGGAGTGCTAATGCTGGCTCAGAGGCTTTGTTAAGTCATGAAGTATGTAGTTCGTGGAGGGTGGGGGAGAGATGAATTTATGCCTATGGATGAAAAGGTACTTGGCATTTCTGTGACAAAGCATCTAATGTTTACCTGCCAGTTAAAATACACACCTTATATGTGAAAGTTTAATAAGTCTTACAATTGTAAATATATATTAGGTGCATAAAAATGGACTCTTTAAAATGATTCTTTTCTTTTGATTTTTCGTAGTATGGTCTCACTCTAGCCCAGGCTGACTGGAACTCAACTATAGTCCCAGGCTGGCCTTGAATTCAGAGATCCTCCTAACTCTGCCTCCCAAGTGCTGGGATCAAAGGCATGTACCAACACACCTGGCTTGAAAATGATTTCTCCTTGAAGCTTGTCACATTTTTCAAAGCAGATATGTGTGGCTAGCCATGATGGTATATACCTGGAATCCTAGCACTTGGGAAATAGAAGCAGGACTATCAGGAATTCAGAGTCATCCTGGATTACATAGTAACTTCAAGGTCATCTGGGCTACATGAGACTCTTTCAAAAACAAAAAGGTCAATATTCAGCCATTAGTACTTTTCAAATTTGGTTATGTGTTGTGGTCACATAGACTATCAAGCACTCTTAATTTATGTCCTTTCTAGCTATGTTTCAGAGGAAAAGTGAAAGTTTTATATATTATTGTTGAAACCAGGCACCATGCATCAGTGGCTTAAGCTTGCTGTTAGAAGGGTCAAGGTTTGGGAGACCAATGTGCTGGCATCAGACAGCTATAGAGATGGTAATTGCCCTTAGGCAGGCCCCAGGGAGAAAAAACTACTTCAGCAAACCTGGGCCACTTTCCAGAGTTGTGATTTCATTATGGAATAGACTTTAACACTGTGAAAAAATTAATTTGGGAAAGGGGTGTTCTATAGCTACCTTTAAACTCACAGCAATGTCTACCTCAGTCTCACAAGTACTGGGACTGTAGGCATGAGCCACTGTGCCCAGCAAGAAAAAAAGCTTTTAGCTGAGAAAATGAACTTAAATTTTATTTATTTATTTGAAAGAGAGAGGGCAGGGAAAAAGGGTGTGCTAGGACCTTGCAAATGAACTCCAGATGCATGTGCCATCTTGCGCATATGGCTTACATGGGTCCTGTGGAATTGAATCTGGATCCTTTGGCTTTGCAGGCAAGCGCCTTAACCAAGGCTAAGCCATCTCTCCAGCTGGAAATGAACTTTTGAGAGTGAAAGTAAAACAGTTTGTTGTCTGTTAAAGTGAAGGAAAATCTATGCTGACAGCCATCTGTGAAAGAATGGCCCAAAGGGCTTTTTTTTTAAAAAAAAAATTTTATTTTTATTTATTTATTTGAGAGTGACAGAGAGAGAGAAAGAGGCAGAAAGAGAGAGAGAGAATAGGCGTGCCAGGGCCTCCAGCCACTGCTAACGAACTTTAGATGCGTGCGCCCCCTTGTGTATGTGGTTAACGTGGGTCCTGGGGACTCAAGCCCCAAACCAAGGTCCTTAGTCTTCACAGGCAAGTGCTTAACCACTAAGCCATCTCTCCAGTCCCCAAGAGGGCTTCTTAACTGGCAATGGCAAATGGAAAAGGCTTGACTTCATGAGTGCTACAGTTGAAGGTGCTCTGTCATGCTTGGCTCCTCTTGAGTTCTTCATCGGGAGTGTGGTCACTATAGGCACAAATCAGAACATTCTCTGATGGTTTCAAATGTCTATACATGGAGTATGAGACAGCTGTAAAGAGTGGGGTAGAGCGTGGGGTGGAAAAGGGACTGAGGCCTAAGAGTACAGCTCAGTGATAGAGAACTTGTCCAACCTATCTAGGAACCAAGGCTTGATTTGTAGCATTGGGGTGGGGTGGGGTGGGGTGGGGTGGGGGCTATGCTGTTATCTTAAAATTGTATCCATAGGATTTGAATTTGAATGTTGGAGGTGAGTGACTGATGATATACATCAATGCCATTGAAGAACTTACACTTACTATATTTCTTGAGAGCAGGGCCATGCTACACCATGCAGGACTTGGCTTTGGTGAGGAGGCCAAAAACAAGGACAAGGGGAAAGGAAAGCCTAGGCTACAGCCTTTTTCGGAGTTTTCATGAGAAACACAAGGTATGAGGAAGTGATCATTAAGGTTTGTTTAGTTTGAATAAGACCAATAGGCCCTTTTAGAGCCCTCCATCTGATTCTTGGGACTTGGGCTGACTTAGGGCCAGGCAAATATTTTCTTGCTGTATGAGCTTTAGCTAAGGAGTCCAATGGAGTGGCACTCTAAATTGGGTGTGCTGCCCAAGAGGCATATGCTCCAGCAAAGCCCATCACTTCTAGGAATTGCGCTTGGAAGGGAAGTCTCTTCCCAGGAGTAAAAGGCACCCCAAGTTGTCAAAACATGGGGTGCAAAAAGTAACTATGATTGATACAAGTGTTGAGGTTTTTATACACTTCCCTTAAAATGATAAACTATTGATTGTAACTGAACCTATTTCATTTCCTGAGTGCTGGGCTTATAGGAATGCACCACCATGTCCTATTTATGAGGTGCTAGTAATAGAACCAGGGCTACGCACATTCTAGGCAAGCATTGTACCAACTGAGCTACATTCTCAGCTCCTATTCAGAGATCTCTAATCATGCTGGCATCAGTATTTAACACAGTTTGGACATTGAGAAAGAAAGAAAGGATGGTTGGCTTAACTAAACTGTCATGTTAACAGCAATGACAAATTAAATGTCAGAGCTCATGCATTCAGCATGTTTCCATCCTGCTTTGCCACCATAGCCACAAACTCCAGATACATTCAGGGCATGAAGAAGCAAAGAAAGCATGGATGTGTGGGCTGGTCTCACTTACAAAGTTATTTTGTGGTTTTAAATTTTAATACACAAGAGCTGTATATACATTTTTTTTAATATGAGCTCTAATTAAAGAAATGTTATCGGTAACAAGTCAAGTGCATAGTAAGTGCAGGCTTGCAGAATCTCTTTGGGACTGGTGCTACACAGGTTGAACTCCTAAGTGGACTGGTGCTACACAGGTTGAACTCCTAAGTAGCCCTCATTTGACCAGGTGTTGTGCAAAGCTCTTTTCTTAAATGTTTATCCAGGAAGTTTTCACTGACAATAATGTAACTATTTAACATTTCATACATGCAAGGCACTATTAAAAGGACTTTATATCAATTTTTGTTTTCACCCTTTATGATTCCGCTATTCGTACCTCTGCTGATGAACGCACTGGGCTTAGGTTAGGTAACTTGATCAAGAGCATACCAGTGGTGTTGCTGGATTTAAGCACTCCAGAACCAAGGTTCGTGTCTGCTTTGGTGGTACAGTAGTGAGCAGACAGAGCTGCCTTCCAGAGTTGATGTGCTAACTAACACTTGTATCTTACGACCTGTGTGCATGTATGTGTGTGTTAACTGGATGGCTTTACTCACTCTTCCCCAGCCACAACCTAGTTGTTAAAAAAATCAGCTCCCTTTCTTAATTTACTGAGGTCTCCTTTCAGAAGAATAGCAAAAAAAAAAAAAAAAAAAAAAAAAAAAGAAGAAGATCATCGATCTTTTTTTTAGTATTCTTTTTGGCTTTTTAAGCTAGAGTCTCACTCTAGCCCAGATTGACCTGGAGTTCACTGTGTAGTCCCAAGCTATCCTCAAACTCACAGCGATCCTACCTCTGCCTCTTTTTGAGTATTCTTTTTTTGGTTTTCTGAGGTAGGTTATCACTATAGCTCAGGCTGACCTCTGTAGTCTCAGGGTGGCCTTGAACTCACGGTGATGATCCTACCTCTACCTCCTGAGTGCTGGAGTTAAAGGCTTGCGCCACCACGCCTGGCTTCTTTTTTAGGGAAATATGAGAACAGAGGGTAATCATTTTTGTTGTATGTGGAACCCAAGGTCAGAGATACAGAAGCCCTTGTTTATTCTGAAGTAAGTCATCTCATGAAGGTAGTGATGAATGACTTAACTAGCAAGGAGGCATTCTTTAGATATAAATGAATCCAGCCTCATGATCATCCATTATATAGGTAGGCATACTGTTAAGACCATTCTGCAACATATTCAATTAAAAGGTCATACATGCCTACTCTGTAGATATAGATGGAGAGTTTCCAATTACTCTAAATTAAATGGTTTAGGTCTGTCATTTTCAATCTTTTCTTGAAATCATGGCATTTCTCAACAAATTATAAGTAATTTTACTGTCATCCTTTTATAGTCTGTATGTTAATATGCTCTGTGCTAAGCTTTTTAAATTGACCTCATTTCATCTTCTCTTCACAGGAGTATATCAAAGGAATCTGTGAGCCTGAATTGGAAGAAAGAGAGTGTTACCCCAAGGCCATGCACTGCATTTTTGTTGGGGCACAGAGCCTATTTCTGAAGAGCTTAATTCAGGATACTTGCGCTGACCTCTGCATTTTAGACACTGGCCTTCTTGGCATCAGAGGAAGTGCGGAGGCTGTGGTCATGGCCAGGAGTCATATTCAGCAGTTTGTAAAGCTCTTTGAGAATAATGAGAACATTCCCAGCAGCCAGAAAGAGTCAGAAGTAAAACGGGAATTCAGACAATTTGTTGAAGCTCATGCAGATAATTATACAATGGATTTGTTGATTTTGCCCACTTCCTTGAAAAAAGAACTTTTGACTCTTACACAAGGTGATGAGAGTCTGATCGAACCAGGAGATGATGATGTTATTGAAATTAGAGGTGCATACCAGTCAGAGTTTACACAGAATGATGCCACAGGGCTAAGTACTGCTAGAGAGGAAAATGTTTTGCAGGAAGACGCAAGAAATAAAGCTGGCACTCCTGTTTCTGAACTGACAAAACAAATGGATACAGCCTTTTCTAGTTCACCAGATGTGCTTTTTGTTCCAATAAATAGTCTAAGTTCAGATGAAGAGGCACTTTCCACAGAAAGAATTTGTCACAAGAGGAGATCTTCTGACTCAGAGGAAAGGCATACCAAGAAGCAGTTTTCTTTAGAAAATGTTGGAGAAGAGGAGGATTTAGATGATGGTAAGACATCAGCTGGAAATGTAATCAATGACCTATCTGATTCTTGTACTAATTTTGCAAATGTAAGCCCAGATGCAAAAGATACTACTGAGGAAATGGAATACAACATCCTTGTAAACTTTTTTAAAACAATGGGCTATTCCCAAGAGATTGTTGAAAACGTCATTAGGGAATATGGACCTTCTACTGAACCATTGCTACTCTTAGAGGAAATTGAAAAAGCAAACAAAAGGCTTCAAGAGGACGGAGAGTTTTCACCTGGCTCTGTGTATCCAGATGCTAAGACCAAAAATAAAGATGTTTGTAGTAGCTTGAATGACCTTACAACAGACTCCCCTCCTAAGAAAACACAGAATCACAGACAGCAAAATATGGCAGGAAAGTTTACTCAGTTACCATTCAAAGAAGACTCTAAATCATGTACCTCAAATTGTAAAATTAATTCTTGCAGAACAGTGCCAGTAGACCAGAAACATGAAATCTGGGGTTCAGACCAGAACTACATTGCTAATGTAGACATTCAAACTGATGGCATTTCACCCTCTGTCTCCCCTTCAAGTCCTAAAGAAGTCAATTTTGTTTCAAGGGGAGCTACAAGTCACCAGCAGAGAGTTGCAGTTTTTACTGAAAATGGTGTGCAACAGCACTCAGAACCCTTGCTTCCAAATAATATAAAATCTGCCTGTGAAAAACATTCAGGATGTTGTGACTCCCCTCCATCTAAGTCACATTACCCAACCCTTTGTCCACCAGTGCCGCTGCCCCAGCTGCTGCCTTCAGCTACTGACGCACGCTTGGCAGGGTCTTCTGATCATATTGATTCCTCAGTCACTGGGGTGCAAAGATTTCGAGATACTTTAAAAGTACCCTACAAACTGGAACTAAAAAATGAACCAGGGAGATCAGATTTGAAGCATATTGTCATAGATGGGAGCAATGTTGCAATAACGTAAGTCCACTGAGCGAATTGTTCTTACATAGTACTCCAGCAGTGTCTCAAAATCGTGTGTGTGTGTGTGTGTGTGTGTGTGTGTGTGTGTGTGTGTGTGTGTAGAAGCCCCACACATCTGTCTAGTTGTTCTGTGTCTTTACCTGATGTGGGAGGATGGGCTGGTTGAACAGGTTTGGTCCTTTAAGTTTCTGGTATTTTGAGCTTTTTGGTTGTTTTTGCTTTTCCTTTTTCCTGTGGGAAGAGATGGTAGAAAGTTTTATCTTTTTACATTGCATCATGCCCTAGGATATGTAGAATAGCGTTGTAAATTGTCAGGCTGCTAATACTATGAGTACCATTGGTTCAAAATATAACAGGGCCTTTTGTTTTTTCTCTGTATATGAGAGAGAGAGTAAGAATTGATGCATCAGGGCCTCCTGCCACTATAAAAACAAACTTCAGATATATATCCACTTTGTGTATCTGCCATTATGTGGGTGCTAGGGAATTGAACCTGGCCATCAAGATTTGCAAGCAAGCACCTTGACCACTAAGCTATCTCCTCAGCCCCGGGTTGTTTTATTTTTTCTTCCTGGTGAGAGCTTCTTGTAGCCAAGACTCCTTTGAACTTGAAGTTTTCCTGCCTAAGCTTCTGCATGAGCCACCTTTCCAAGTGGCCAAATCTTCAAAGTAGGTTTTGTAGTTGTTGAATGTTCGTGCACCTCTTTCCTAGTACTTCTGAAAGTTCAGTCAATGAGCTGACATCTGCAATTTGTGTGTGTGTATGATACTGGGCCTCACATGCTAGGCTGTACTTGTGAGCCACATCACTGGCCTGCGGTTTTTGTTTTTGTTTTTGTTTTTTCCTTCAGCATTGGGGATTGGATCTAGAGTCTTGTGCAGGTTAGGCCAGTGAGCCACCATTGTGTTATCTCTCCAACCCGTTTAGTTTTCATTTTGAGACCTTAGAACTAAGGTGACCAGCAAGGATGACTTTGAACTAATTCTTTTTCTTTACTAAAATATTTTATTTTTAGTTTGAGAACGAGGGAGAGACAAATGGGTTTGCCAGGACTTCCAGCCACTGCAAACGAACTCCAGATGCATGCATCACCTTGTGCATCTGGTTTACATGGGTCCTGGGGACTCAAAACATGGGTCCTTTGGCTTTGAGGCAAGCACCTTAACTGCTAAGTCATATTTCCAGCCTGCCTTTGGACTAATTCTATAGCCCAGACTATCCTCAAACTCAGCCTTCCTGCTTCAGCCTCCTAAGTGTCAGGATTACAGGCATGTGCTACCATACACAGCTTGAAAAATAAATTACTGAAGTGTATGTTTATTATTATTTGTGAATTTTTTTTTTAGAATTTACGAAGAGGTATGAAACAAGAAAGTGATGTCCCATGGGTTTAATTATTCAGTTTTAACAGTTAACAATTCATGACTAATCTTGTTTCATCTGTACTCACCTATTGCTTTATGCTTATCATATTTCTGTTATTCCTATGGTGCTGGAGATAGAACCCAGGCTGTCCTGCAGCTGGGCAAATGTTCTGCTATTTAGTTCTGTCTGCAGCCCCTTTCCCTGCTACTTTTAAGGAAATCTCATATGTATCATTCCATCCATAAGTATGTGTGTACTTGGTGGTGGTTTTCTTCAAATTGTTTATTACTCAGAGGAAAAGAAAGGGTAGCAGTGCTTCTTGGCAGCTGCCTTCCTCATGTATGGTAAGGACTCACTCAGCTTCTCTCCCTTCCTCATGGTGTGGAGGTGCAGATGTGTGACCCGTCGTCTTCTTGATGAATGAATAATACTGCTTATTGTCATTTCACTGTGCTTTTTGGAAAACCCAGCAAATGACCCTCAGCTGCATATCATCTAAACCACAAATGTAAAATGCCACTGTTAGGAGTTCTCAAGCCAAATGATGGCATAAAATTAAGATCATGGGCAGGGGAGATTGCTCAGTGGTTAAAAGGTACTTGCTTGTAAAGTCTGATAGTGCGGGTTCAACTCCCCAGTCAGTGCTCACGTAAAGCCTAATACACAAAGCGGCGCATGCATCTGTAGTTAGTTTATAGCAGCCAGAGGTCTGGCATGCCCATTCTGTCTCTGTCTGTCTGTCTGTCTGTCTGTCTCAAATAGTTTTTTTTTTTTTGTTTTGTTTTGTTTTTTTAATGAGAGAGAGAATTGTTGCACCAGGGTCTCCAGCCACTGCAGTGACTCCAGATGCGTGTGTCACCTTTTGCGCATGTGTAGCCTTGCATGCATGTCACCAGATGGGATCTGGAGAGTCGAATATGGGCACTTAGACTTTGGAGGCAAGCACCTTAAACACTAAGCCATTTCTCCAACCCAGTAAAAATATTTTTATATTTTAGGTCATGATTGTGAGTAATGCTAATCCTTTAAAGAAACTTCCATATGTAGGATTTCCCAAATTGATGTTGAAAGAGTAAGAACACAAATAAACCTAGACTGATAGTAGAAGGCCTTTTGGGAGTAGTAACTAACATGTCTCTCAGTGGTCACTATTGGCGTGTAGAGTGGTCTGTCCATGACAGGATGTTTTTGAGTATCTAATCCTTACTACTTTGCCCATTATGCACCTCTCCACCATTATAATACCCCAGAACACTACCTCGTATATTCTAATACCCTTAACTGCAGTGCTCTCTCTCTTGAAAACTGCTGATTAACATCTAGGGGAAGCATGCAAGCTCTCTTACTGTTTCTGAAAACTAATTGAACAGATTTGAGTTTTCTTTGAATTTACTGATGCCTCAGTTTAAGAGCAGCACTTTTATAAAAGGATGTGTTGTCCCAAGACAAAATTGTGTTTGATTATATATATTTTTTTCTCTGGGAATGTTAGTAATTAAAATTAACCTTTTTCTAGGAAAGAAACTACTAATGAATGTACTTTGAGTTGGGAAATTCTTTGGAATTCAATGCTCGTAGTGCTGCATAGTATTGAGAAAGTAGTGCTGGACTGATCACTCTGAAACAAAAATTGTGTGAACTTCCCTTGAATAAACTTTATAGTTTTATATACTGAGCCAGCTGCTTCCCTGTTAAATGGGAATTCTGTTAGACTGAGTTCCATTAAGAGTCTTGCTTATGTCCAGTCACAGACCTACCCCATTAGCCATGCATTCAGTACAGTATGTTGATAAATGAAAGACTTTAAGGCTTTATTACTAGCTTTTTACTACCCACTGGTAACATTTTGGTTGGTATTCTGGTGATAAATTTTAATTAAATTTTAACTTAAGACTGTATATTTATTCATTTAATTTTTTCACAATGCTGAGTAACTTGCATATTATGAAATAGTATCAACACCTTGTCCAGGATTATACCTAGATTTGATCCATAATGTCTCAGAACCCAGCCTGTCTCTTCCCACAAAAGTTAAGGTTGGAATGTTCAGACCGTGGCATCATCAAATGCTTAAATCTTGGCTGAAAAGGTGCTACTAAGTGAGCCCTACCCATTTGACCCAGCCAGATGGGAAGAAAGTAGTTAGAATGAAATTTGAGGCCTTCAGCAGTTGGATCTTGTTGGTGTGAACCATGCCTAAGCAACCCAGGCCCACCTTTCCTGGATTGCTGTTTATTTGATTTCACATGTCTTCAGCTCATAAGTACTGTGAAAAATTCCAAAATAACTGCTTTATAATAACTGCCAGATATAATATACATGCATATGTATATTTTTCCCCTTGTCACCATAAATGAGTCAAGTGATGAGCTAGTGGAAATGTTTGTGGTGTCTGGCTCAACAACACAATGACAGCCAAAACCCCAGCATGAAAGCGTTGGACTTGCCTGGTGTAATGATTTCCATGTAGATGGGCCTTACCCTTTCACTTGCTAGAACTGTGCATTCTAACCATTTTTCTTCCTCATCTTTATATAGCAGGTTTCATGACTTATTTTTATTAAGTGGAAACTATAGAAGAAAATCACTTCCTTGGATTACTCAAAAAGGACTTTGCACCATTTCCCCGCACTGACCTGTCTGGTTCAGTGACTGCCATGAGTTTTTACCAAACATTGTCACCCATTTGCGTTGGGCATACTTCCTTTTAGTTGAGTAGCTACTATAATATGCAACACAGCCAGATGATTTAACTTGTTCTTTGTGACATGGTTCCCTCTGCACTTATAAAGGACCCAAGGCAGCAGAATTCTTTCTGCATTGGCCCTTTTTTTTTCCAGTGACCCAGTGAGATGGAACTGGGTCCTTCATCACCATCCAGCTCTACCATTATGGCCAATAGATCTTTTTCTTTTCTTTTTTTCTTTTCTCACTCTAGTCCAGGCTGATCTGGAATTCATTATGTAGTCTCAGGGTGGCCTTGAACTCACGGCAGTCCTCCTACCTCTGCCTCCCAAGTGCTGGGATTAAAGGTGTGCGCCACCATGCATGGACCAGTAGCTCTTTTTAAGAAAGGACAAGCAGGTGGTGCTTGTGTGTTGAATAACATGGAGACCATTTACAAGCTTTTCTTGTCTTTTCCTCAGGGGTCATCCATCCTTTGAGAACTAAACATATGCATCCCTGGGTTTGTCTTTCTTTTTTATTTTTGTTTTTTAGATATTTATTTATTTGAGAGAAGAGGCAGATACAATAGGCGTGCCAGGGCCTCCTCCAGCCACTGCAAATGAACTCCAGAAGCATGTGCCACTTGTGCACCTGGCTTTATGTGGGTACTGGGGAATTGGACCTGGGTCCTTTGTCATCTCCCCCCCCCCTTTCACCATCAGTGACAGAATATTGATGGCCCAGTATGGGGAAGATCTTGTGCAGGTAACAACTGTCACTGAAGGGTCATGAGTACAGCATCTACTTAATGTTCTGAAGACGGGATTCCAAAGCACTCCTCCTCCCCATCCTCTGACTCTTTCTGCTCTGCTCCCTGAGCCTTGGAGAAGGTGATATGGAGGTCTCAACAGTAACTTATTCTCAGCACTTTGATGAGTTTTAAGTCTTCTAGTAGTCACTGCCAATTTCAGAAAGAAGCTTCTCTGGCAAAAGGTGAGAGCAGCACTAATCTGTGGGCCTAAACAATATTTAGAGGCCAATTTGATGGACATAACCTATCCATGTAGCCAAATAATAGTATCTCCCTTTCTAGGGCCTAGGACTTCCAAGCCGTAGGTGTTGTTTTCAGTAACTCCCTTCTGTGGAGCTGCCCTCAAGTCCAGTCAGAAAGCATTTGGTTACCCCTCTGATAGTCATGTCACAATTATGGGATGGGAGGTCATCTCTTGTCTGGCTGGTGGATTGTTTAGCCTGCGGGATCCACTGCTGGTTAAGACTGTTGATGACTTTTTCCCCAGTAGCCTACATAGGACTTTGCAGCATTATGACAGCTAGTCAAGTTCCATCTCAGTTCCCGTTTGAAATCTCAGTGTCCTGCTACCGAAGCATGTGTGTCTTCAACAGTAGGATCTTGCCATCTAGCCCTGGTGAGCAACCAAGAGTATTGGCAGTAGCTGTATTGTTTTAGGAGCTTCATGGGCCTACCTGACCAACTCACAGGGAGGTAACCTATGCCTGCATTCTTAGTTTTCTAGGAACCAGCAAGCTCTTGATTTTGGATTTCACATTAGCATTGGTTTATATTAACTCCAGGCCTGTCCTTGCTATTAAGCAATTACATTGTGATTGATGGCTTTCCAACAAAACAAAAGAAAGAAAAAAGAAAAAAAAAAACCCTTATTTATTTATGAGAGAGAGATTGGGTGCACCAAGATATCTAGCAACTGTAAACGAACTCCAGATGCAAGTGCCATCTTGTTCATCTGGCTTTTTATGGGTACTGGGGAATTAAACCCTGGTCCTTAGGCTTTGCAGGCAAGCATCTTTAACCACTGAGCCATCTCTCCAACCCTGCCTTTTTTGTTGTTTTGTTTTTGTTTTTTGAGGTAGGGTCTCACTCTAGCTCAGGCTGACCTGGAATTCACTGTGTAGTCTCAGGGTGGCCTTGAACTCCTGACGATCCTCCTACCTCTGCCTCCCAACTGCTGAGATTAAAGGCATGCACCACCACGCCTGGCTCTTATTTTTTTTTAAAGATTAAAAAGGGATACCCCCTCTAGTGTGTATACTTGCATATGTTTTCTGGGATAAAATCCAGTAGTCTCTTATTTACTGCCTCCTATAAAAGAGCATGGACTTCATAGCCTCTTCCAAGGAGTTTGAGAGGCTCTCTTCTCTTCTCAGCCTGTCACCAGCTTAGTTCTTTTTGTACAGCCCTGTTTCCTCTCAAGGGTTGGGAGTACATTTGAGGTAACAGCACATTGGGATAGTGGAAGAGCACTGGCCAGGAGTGAGGAAGCCTGAGTCTGACCCAATACCTCCACTTTCTGGCCACACGCGCCAGGCAGGCCATTTGTCTCTTAGTATCTGTGATCGGAATCTCTGATTATGGTACCCGGTAAGGATAGGAGATGACAGGAAGAGTCTGGTCAGTAGGACTGGACTCAGGTCCTTGGAAGGGCTAGTAAGGAAAGAGCACAGACACACACAGATGAGGAGGAACAGGGTTGGAGGGGAGCAAGAAAAAAAGCAGTCAGCTGACACATGGTATAGTGTGGGAGGCTTGCCTTGGCCAGACTCCTGGCCTGTCAAATGTAGAGAACCTCACAGCCCAGCCAGGCAGCGGAAGTAAGCATGGAGGACTTTGCCTTTTCTCCTTGTACCTCCACTTGATTGCCTGAGAATAAAATTGAAGTATTTTGAACTGCATTGCCAGATTTGGGGGCTGTGTTTCTGGAGTCTCCCGTACTCGGGTCATACTAGGGCAGGTGAAGCCCCTGTGATTTATGACTGGGAACCCAGCCACATTCCTAATGTCTGTGGCTATTGTCTCACTGCGGTGGCAGAATTGAGTGATGAGACAGAGACCACACTGACCTTTTCAGTTTGCCTGGGTCTGGCCTGCTACTTGTATGCTTTCCTTTTCCCCTGCTTTCTGCTGGCCTGTGGCCCCAGTTCATTTCATTTGAATCTTAATCTCAGACTGTTTTCCTGTCAGGAGTGGCTAAACTTTTGACACCGTGACATGACATTATCTACTACAAATGTGTGGGGCCATATAATAACTATCGTGGGATGTATGATGGCATGTCTGTAGGCCATAGCTTGACCATACCTGTGTAAGTTACAGACTCCTTAGAAAGGGGGTGGAGCCTTCCTGGAGCCAGAGGCAGCAGTGACATTAGATGCTACTGTTGCGATGTCCAGGTCACACACATCTTTATGCTTGGCCTCCATAACAAGTAGCCACAACACAGACACAATCCCAACTGTCTCTGCTTCTGCAACAGATTCTTAATTTTTTTTTTTTTTATTTGAAAGCGACAGACACAGAGAGAAAGACAGATAGAGAGAGGGAGAGAGAGAGAGAATGGGCGCACCAGGGCTTCCAGCCTCTGCAAATGATCTCCAGACACGTGCGCCCCCTTGTGCATCTGGCTAACGTGGAAGCTGGGGAACCGAGCCTCGAACCGAGGTCCTTAGGCTTCACAGGCAAGCGCTTAACCGCTAAGCCATCTCTCCAGCCCCTGCAACAGATTCTTAAATAAGAAATTCCTAGAAATGGGCTGGGGTTTAACTCAGTGGTAGAGCAATAGCCTAGCATTTGTGAGGCCCTGGCTTTGATCCCCAGTACTACAAATACTGGATCCAGGACAATCATTTCTTTGGTCACATTAGGCTGGGTATGGGGGTACACACCAGTAAGTCTAGTAATAATACTTAGGAGGTGGGAAGATTACAACTGTGAGGTCAGTTGGATGACTAATGAAACTCTGTCTCAGAAGGGACGAGTTCTCAGAAGCCATTGATGAGGCAGAGCTTACAGACTAGTTTTCTAAATAGAATAAACTCTTAAAAACCCATGAAGCTTAGTTTCTGCCAAAATAGCATACTCAATGAAATCAAATAATATAGGGAAAAAACTTCTTCAGTGGGTTCTGTCTTGGGTTTGCAAATTAGTAGAGTGTATAGCTAAATGCCAAAATGTGTACAAGTTACATTTTTGTAATATATGGATTTTGCTTTTCTGTGGTGAAACTTATGTTTTAAACACTTTTACTCTGAAGTAAATTTTCCTTATTTTTTTATAGTCATGGTCTGAAAAAGTTCTTTTCTTGTCGTGGAATTGCAATTGCAGTTGAATACTTTTGGAAGCTTGGAAACAGAAACATCACTGTGTTTGTCCCTCAGTGGAGAACAAGACGTGATCCTAATGTCACAGGTGAGGTGGAATAATTTTTCTTCAGAATTTTCTATTTAGATATTTAGTGATTAATTTCTAATTGCAACACATGGTTCTTAGCATAGTCATGTACCATGGACAACATGAACAGGATTGTAAATTGGTTTCTTCTGGTAAAATACACCACATATTGGCACATAATCCCACCATCAGAGATGGAGGCAGGAGAGAAGTAGTTCACTGTCATCCACAGCTACATTGGGAGTCTGTGACCCTGTCTGAAGAAAATATTAATTGAAAACAGTGTTGCAATATAAGAAATACTGGCTGGGGAAAAGATGGAAGTTAACCATAATTGTTAGAAAGCTGTGCCAGAGTTCCTCATGTAACATGAAATTTTCTGTAGCTTTCTAGAAATTAAATGTCTTTCCAGGACTGGAGAGATGGCTTAGTGGTTAAGCACTTGATTGTAAAGCCCAGGAACCCCAGTTCAAGGCTTGATTTCCCAGGACCCACATTAGCCAGATGCACAAGGGGGTGCACGCATCTGGAGTTCATTTGCAGTGGCTGGAGGCCCTGGCACGTCTATTCTCTCTGTCATTGTCTGTCTCTCTCTCTCTCTTTGCCTCTTTCTCTGTCTGTCACTCTCAAATAAAACAAACAAACAAACAAAAATTTTAATGTCTTTCCAGAGCCCAGCATGGTGGCACACACTTTGAGTTCTAGCACTCAAAGTGGGTATATATGTGTGTGTGTCTGTATATATATGTATATATGTTTGTGTATACATACACGTATTCCATTCAGCTGTGTTTTTTGGTTAAGCAGTATTTTGAAAATGGCTACTTGATAAGTTTACTGCCTTCAATATAATGTCTTTTCAATAGCCTATTTAATAGTTCAATATTTGTCATTTATTTGGCATGTAATTGTTGCTAATCTACAGGTCATGCACACAAGGTTTGAATTTATGGATCATGAAATATTCCAAAGAAACTTAGGTTGTTTTTGTCTTAAGTCATGATAAGAACAAAGGTGAAAATGCCAATCATCATACATCAGAGCACACAGAAGTAGGATGAGATTTGTCCAACATATCAAACAGAAAGGGAGAAGCAGTAAAACCACTCATTTCCCCAGTGTTTTGCCCTGACTGAAGACACAAAAGGAATGAGGCAGATCTATTCACGCCATAGGAGTGCTAGGTCAGGACCATGCTCCGTTTGGCATGTCAGTTCAGGTCGGGGTAGCAGTAGCTACTGTGGCAGGAACTGCAAGCATGAGACTCTTAGACCCTCAGCTTTCAGCTTTTATCCATTATTGCTTTTCCACAATATGGCTTTGGCCCTCCATTCTGCTTTGTGAAAGTCAGGAAATACTTATAAAGACAATTAAGAGACATTAGGATAGGGGAGATTTTTGTCAGACTCCTAGGCTGAAAGTGAACACCTTATCTTGATTCCTGTTCCATCATTCCTACTCTGTTTCTCAAGGATTCCTGTGCCTCCCCTTCACAGTCTTCTTCTACTTTTCTTTTTCCAGGACTCCTGTGCCTCCCCTTTCACAGTCTGTCTTCTACTTTTTTTCCTTTGAGAGAGAGAGAATGGGCATGCCAGGGCCTTCAGCTGCCACAAATGAATTCCAGATATGTGTGTGCACGTGTGACGTTGTATGCTTGCGTCACTCTACATCTGGCTTTTATGGGACCTGGAGATTCGAACATGAACCGCTAAGCCATCTCTCCAGCCCTGTCTTCTACTATTTTACTTGGGCTTTGAAAAAGTTCTGAAGGGCAGGGTTCATTACATACAAGCCAATGGCTTTAGTCTTAAGAAGCAACTGAGTTTCAAACTTTTCTGTTTAAGAAATAGTGTGTCAGGCTGGAGAGATGGCTTAGTGGTTAAGGCGCTTGCCCTGCAAAGCCTACAGACCCATATTCGATCTCTCTCCAGATCCCACGTAAGCCAGACACACAACGATGATATAAGTGCAAGGTCACACATGCATATTAGGTGGTGCAAATGTCTTGAATTTGATTGCAGTGGCTGAGACCCTGGTGTGCCAATTCTAATTTCTCTTGCTGTCTTTAAAAAAAAAAAAAAAAAAAAAAAAAAAAAAGCTGGCGTGGTGGCTCATGCCTTTAATCCCAGAACTCAGGAGGCGGAAGTAGGAGGATCGCTGTGAGTTCCAGGCCAGCCTGAGACTACACAGTGAATTCCAGGTCAGCCTAGACTAGAGTGAGACCCTACCTGGGGGTGGGGGGCGGGGAAAGTATCTCTTGGTACACTGATTTTGCTATGTATTAGTCTTGCTTGAATCTTGATTTGGTTTTTTTTGTTGTTGTTGTTTTAGTTTTTGTTTTTTTCAGTCAGTAGGGGAAAAGCATTTGCAATTGCCTAAGTGAAACATTTGGGTTTACATTTGCTTATTTGTACTTCTGGGAAAATAGCCTTTTTCTGAACATGTATTCACCTTATTCAATGAACAGAACAGCACTTCCTAACCCAGCTCCAGGAGCTTGGAATATTATCTTTAACTCCTGCACGGATGGTCTTTGGAGAAAGAATTGCTTCTCATGATGACAGGTATGAAAGGCTGGTTTCCTTCTTGGGTGGAGTGGGGTGGGAAGCCAGCCACTTACCTGCCTACTCACAGGCGCACACTAAAGGCACCTGCTTGACTCAATTTTTAATATCATGATCCCTAAGACATGCAGTCTACCTAAGAATTTAGGAATATCACAAAGGAAGGGAAGGTACTGAATTTTTTTTATTTTAGTAAAATGTGTGCAATGAGAAAAGGCAATTTTTTGTGGGTTTATTGGTTGTGTTTGATGCATAAGCAATGTCTTCTGTTAGTTTGGAGCTTCAAGAGTGATTTTTAGCAGTGGCATGATGTGTACGTATTGTCCCAGCTTGTTGAGAGGGTGAGGTGGGAGGATGGATTGAGCCCAGGAGTAGCCTACCTGGATGACATAGCCAGACTGTTGTCTCAAGGAGAAAAAAAAACATGGAGAGTAGTTGTTCAGTGTTGCCTACCTGTTTCTGGTCTAATTTTTGGCCAGTGCTAGTGCATCTGAGACCCAAAGATTTCATCCATACGCCCCCCTTTTTTTCCCTAAACACTTTCCTAAGCACTCTCTGCCCATGTCCATCATGCAGAGGTCCTAGGGATGTGTACCAGTGCACCTTCTCCCATGAGTGTTACAGAAGACGCAGGGATACGTGGGATAAGGATTTTCTTCCAGACTTACCAATAGTGTATAGTTGTTCAGACGCTTTCCTGGTGCTATCAGGTGACTAATAACCAGTGTAGAATCTGTCAGGCTCAGTACTACTTGTCCTTTCCTCCCCTGTACTTGCACCGTATTCCCACACCCCTTCAAACAAAGATGAGGTTGTGACTCAAGCTAGCAAATAGTCCTGTAGATTAGGTGACTTGAGACCATAGCAGATATCACTCACTGAACAGGCTTGTGACAGCTCCTTGCCTGCACCGGGCTGGAAAGAGACAGCTGGATTGAGTGAAACAAGCACTGTGAAAGGACAGTGTGCAAAGAGCTGAACGAGGGCAGCCTGTAGGGCAGGAGCCTGTGTGAGAGAGAAGTGCTGGGAAGCTGTCTTGGGAGAAAAATTCTTAGCCCTGTAGTGGTGGGAGTGGAGTAGTAAAAAGGTAGTTGAGCTAGTGAGCTCAGGAAAAGCCATTGCAGAGCTTTGAATAGATTTAGGCCAAACAGAATAGCAGTTCTTCTATCCATTTCTTCATAAAGCAAAGCAGAAAATAATGAGCCTATGTGTTTAAAAACAAAATTTGCAAAGTTGACTACAGCTACCAGATACCGTAGCTGAGCAACCAAGAGGAATGGTGGTTTCACAGGCTTGTCACTTGGAGCTCGTTCTGTACTATTTATTGACAGACCCTTTCTAGAAAAATCTGGAGATTATAGCTAAATTGTTTTTTTTTTACAACCTAGATTCTATGAAAAATAATTGTTTTATAATCACTAATAATTTCAGGGTTGCTTATTTCTGGCTGATCTTCAGTTGACAGGGGCCTTAATTTGTGCTGTCCAGCCTTGGTTAAACTCTTTGGTAATTTTCTTTTCTTCCTTTTTCTGATATTTCATGGTAGATGTCTTACTCTAGCTCAGGCTGACCTGGAATTCACAATGTAGTCTCAGGGTGGCCTTGAACTCAACAATGATCCCCCTACCTCTGCCTCCTGAGTACTGAGATTAAAGGTGTACGCCACCTTGCTCAGCTTCTTTGGTAATTTTCTTATGAAGAGGAAGTCCTTCGCTTTCCTTATAGCACAGCTTCTCTAAGCCAGGCATGCTGCTTGCTCATTTTGAACTCTCTTATAGGTTTCTACTACACTTAGCGGACAAAACTGGTGGTATTATTGTAACAAATGATAACTTCAGAGAATTTGTGACTGAGTCAGTCTCTTGGCGAGAAATTATTACAAAAAGGTAATATTTTCTTCTTTGTTCTGCTTGGAAGTTTTCTGTTGTTGCTTGCTTCTTGATTTTGTTTACTTTTTCTCAGTCTTTTGTGCACCTTGGCCCTGCAAGAGTGTGCTGTACAGTGGGATGGGTGGCTCTGCTGGGTGCAGTGCACAGTTGGATCTGGTGACATCGGGGGTCCCAGCTTTGGAATACTGTGATTCCAGCGGGATGCTAGGACCAAAAGCAACATGCTGGATGCAGTTTGCCTAATGCTTAGGCTTATGAGGAGCATACATCTACTTTTAGTACCTGATGCTTTTCATTTTAAAGCCATCATTTATTATTTGTATTAAAAGCATGCTTAGATGTCATCTAAAGCAAAGTTAACTGTTCAGCATGCACTCTACATGTGATCATGCTGTGACTGTGTCTAGCAGCTGAGAACTGCCTGAAGGACAGTGGACACTACCTGCCACAAGTACCCCAGAGACGCTTCCTCATCTCAGCAGTTACTTCACACGTGAGCAAGAGTGCTGCCATGTGAGGCAGAAGTTATGTATGAAGTGATTGTGCCTAAGGAGGTGCAACATGCTTAGTAGCACATAACTAGCATGTCTAAACATTTTTCTCAAGTTTCGCAGCTATCCCTTGCTGAGCATTTGTACTTTGCTTAATCTGTATGAGATTTTAGAAAGCTTTGCTGCAGGCACTCAAGTGAGATTGAAGCGTTTCATGTATTTTGACCCACATGTCATTTAAAAGCTAGTGGTAATGGCTGAACTGAGAATTGATCTTTGACCTGCTCAGCACAGTATGAGCCATAAATTTCTCAGACATGTGTTGTCAGTGTGTATAGACACTAATCTGTGCATTTATGGAAGCTTTAACTGCAGTGACACTCAAGCTAGCTGCTGCTTTCAGAATAGACAAAGTAGAAACCATGATGGGGACAACAAACACAGGCACTAGGCTTTTTAATTTTTGCGTGGTTGCTGGGACTGAACTCGGGGCCTCAGGCATGCCAGGCAAGTGCTTTTCCATTGAGCTATTCGTAGACCCACCCTGCACTTGATAAATATGGTCTGTGTATATGGAATATTGGGGTTTTTTTAAGTGACCTCTATTTTTAGGAGGTTTCTTATGGATACATCTTTCCTAATTCCTAATTAAAATTTAATTAAAAATTAAAATTTAATTCCTAATTAAAATTTTTTGTTACAAACCTGTTGAATCTTAGGGATGTCGTTAATCATGTTTTTTTATTCAGTAGATAAAGGAACTGACTGTCAAGAGAAGTAGGAAAAGTTTAGAGAAAGATCGGAAGAGCTTGATGAGATGTGTGGGCCAACTGATAAAAATTTCTTGCACTTGTTTGTGTCTGAAACAGAAGTTAAAATGGCTGAACTTGGATGTGAGGTTTCTTCCCCTAAAGGCAGTTAGCAGTCTTAGGATTTATAGGCATGACCATCACTTAGGAATGGGGTGGCTCATATGAGACACTTTTCAGGTCCAGCAGCTATGAAGAATTACTGTATTGCCAGCATTATACATTTTCTGTGTTGTAGGTTGCTTCAGTATACATTCGTGGGTGATATATTTATGGTTCCTGATGATCCTCTGGGAAGAAGCGGACCTGGGCTACAAGAATTTCTTCGGAAGGAGGTCTTTCTTAGGTATGAATTTATTTCTCACTAAATGCTGGGCCTTCTGTCCTTCTCCCCCTTCCCCCGCCCCCTTTTATTTTCCCCTTTGGTTTTCCGAGGTAGAGTCTCACTCTAGCTCAGGGTAACCTGGAATTCACTATGTGGTCTCAGGCAATCGTCCTACCTCTGCCTCCCAAGTGCTAGTGATTAAAGGAATGTGCCGCTATGCCTGGTGTTTCTTTTTTCTTTTTTTGGTTTTTTTGAGGTAGGGTCTCACTCTAGCTCAGGCTGACCTGGAATTTACTATGTAGTCTCAGGGTGGCCTCGAACTCATGGCGATCCTTCTACCTCTGCCTCCCAATTGCTGGAATTAAAGGTGTGCACCACTACCACACCTGACTCCTCCCCCCTTTTTCTGAGATAAGTTTTCTCTTAAATTTCTGCCTTTGCCTTCTGAACATTGGGGCTACAGGACAACTCCATGTGTAGTTCCTTTTCACTTTAACCCTAGAAGGGGGTGGATATCCAAACCTTCTTGAGGTTCTCAGAAGAAGCAGATTTTCCAAACTGCTTATCACTTGTTAGTCAATGCCACCTAGGTTCACTGTGTGTGCAAATGTCTTTTCTCAAGTCATTTGTTTTGAATATGTTTTATTATGTTAACCCCCTGGTGGGGAGTCACTTCCTGGGAGAGTTTCTTTTCACTATTACTGAGTAGAGAAACTTACGCTGCATATTGACACTGACTTGATAGTTGAGGGAAGCAGTGGTTGTCTATTTCTAGTGGGGTATCTCTGTATTACTCTGAATTCAGGTAATACCGTTGACCACACCTTCCTGCATGCTAACCCTAGAACAGACCTTTCTGTTTGGAAACCACAGTAAGTTATACTGCTGTGGATCTCCTGGCAGATTTACAAAGGGAGCAGAGAACAGTCTTCCAGTTTTCAAGGAGGTGGCACTTTGTTGCTAATCGGTCATTTGTAACATGAGCCTTTTGAGGGCCATTTCCTAAGCCTGCAGCGCTTGGTGGTGGGTTTAGTTCACATACATGTTCAACAGAGACCAGCAAATTTCAGCTTCCTGGTCTTGTAATTCATTTCTCTTTGAGCCTTTGGGTTTTATTACACAACTGAGGGCTTGGTTCCCAAACATGCTTCTGCCCACACGAGGAAGATGACAGCCATTTCCAGCACCTGCTGTGTGCTAGTCCATCTCACATCTTACCTTAGAAATCTTCACTAGGCCCCTGAGGCCTGTGTGCAAGCTCCATGCTACGCTGAGGCCCCAGTTAAACATAGCAGAAGGAAGATCTCTGCCTCCTCCACTCTGTTCCCCTGGCAGCCGATAAGTCACCATCACATCCCTCACACAGGGAAGGCTTGTAAGTTGAATTGAGCTTTGTAGGCTTTTAGCTTGTGAAGTTGGGAATACTGTTCAGCCAGCCCTGTTTCTGAGTTGGTAGAAGTGCTAATGTCCTCCTGTATTGTGCATACACCACATGGGCACCTGTGCCTTCCACAGACCTCAGTTGTTGGTGGGGGCCTGCCCATTCCCGATCCTGTCTGTTGGCCCTGACCAGAATCACAGTCTCCAGAAAAACAGGGTACTATGCCTCCTATCTTTGAAATAGGCAAAATAGGTGGTGAGGTCAGTCCTCAAGACAGCAGAGCTGGGAGGGAAATGGCAGCTGAAGAGGTGCTCATTCTCTGTCCTGATGTGCGTAGAGTGAGTACTAAGAGTCCACTTTGTGGGGGCTCATGCCCCAACCCCCAGGGCAGGCTGACGCCTGAACATCAGAGACCAGGGACTGCATCAGTGTCAGCCACACACACTGAATGAGGGTTTTTCACTAACCTCACCCACTTACCATGGCTCACTTCACCCACAGAGACATGCAGCCGATGCTCAATATGCCAAATATGGACACATTTGATCCTGGCTTCAGGAGCCCCAGCATCCAGGCAGCCAGCTCCAGCCACCAGCCTGCACCCCGGATTCAAGGATCCCCTCCAAGCCCCTGGTTTCCTCAGCAGCCCCACTTCTCAACCCTGAATACCCTTTCTGGTATGCAGCAGAACCTGCCTGTGCCAGCACAGAGGTCCTCTGCAGAAACCAGTGAGCTGCGGGAGGCGCTGTTGAAGATCTTCCCTGAAGCCGAGCAGAGACTGAAGATCAACCAGATCCTGGTGGCCCATCCGTACATGAAAGACCTGAATGCCCTCTCGGCTCTGGTGTTGGACTGAAGGCTGCGCCGAGAAGCTTTGCCAGGAGGGCCAGCTGGTGACATAGCTGCTGGCCGTGTGCCACGGGAAGTACTGCAATGTGAAGTAACTGCTTCCCGCTGTGAGTCTTGTGCTGTATAGGGCAGGAGGGGGAAGAAAGATGTTTTGTGCATACATACAAATACCTGGGTTTTCAAAGCCAGCTTTATATATATGTATGAATTATGCTGCTATTACAGATTTAACATTTTCTGTAAAAGAAAAGTACATTTTTGCCTCTTCAGAACTGTTGAATAGCAGTTATTCTTGAGTGTATTTACATTTTTATGTTTTTTAAACTATTTTCCTTAAAGCTAAAGATAATGACAAATGGATATGGTAGCCTTTCTAAATAAAATTTTTAAAAAATTGCTTTCTTAAAGAAAGCAGGACCTCTTAAAGTATATTTTCTTGAGGTGAATCTGCCCCACCCCCTACATGGAGTACTCTCCCTCCTCACCTTCTCTGGAGTTGGGCTGATCTGCTACTGTGGGGGTCTCTTCAGGCCACTGTGAGAGTGGACACCTGGAGCCACTAGATGGCACTTAGTGCCTGGCGGTTGTCACTGACAGGTACCCTGGGCTCAGAAGAGTGGAACAAGCAGTGTTAGGGCTCCCATGCTCCTGTACTTCTTCCCCGTCCACGGGGCGAAGAGGGAAGTAGGGCTGAGGGTGCTTCCTGTCCAGTTGGGCTTCTGGTCTCATACTGTAACACATGCACCTGCCCTGGACTCCACAGCCACATTGCCACCTCAGAAGGCTAGACAGAGTGTGAGGACTGATAGGGAGCCTCATTACTGTGGCCACAACCTACAAGGATGGGAGATGCCCCTCCCCTGTGTGGTGTTTGTACAGCTTTGCCAAAAAGTTTCTATTCTCAAGGAAGACCCAAGCCAATAAATAGCAGTAGTAGCTTTTGTAGGGGGTCCCAAAGCCCCTCTGTTTTCCTGATTTTTCTCTCTATTGGTCTCTTAAGTAGCTTTTCCTGTGTTGTCTATTCCAGTATATTGTCTGTGCTCTCTTCTCAGTGTTGCTGCAATTTTGTGTCTGTGAAATTCTTTCCCTGGTAATTCTTAGCATCTTGACCTCATCTGGACCTCCAAAGGGCTTTGTATTTTCTGCCTGTGCCATCCCTCAGCCAGACAGTCAGTTACACTTCTGCCCTGTGGATCATGGCTGTCTTCTGGCCCCCACCAAATCCTGGTTGAGGACTTGGTGTTGGTTTATTTTCCATGTTGCAGGGGCAAGCATCACTTAGATGAATCCAGAACCTTCCGGGTGGCCATGCCTGCTCTGCAGCCATGTTCTCTCCCAGATGCCTACAGTGCACTGTCAGCTGTTGCTCTGATGAAGGCTGCATACCTGCCAGCTGTGCAAGTCAAAAACAAAGGCTTAAGGAGAGCCTGTCACCCAAGCACCAGCTTTAGAGATGGGTGTTACCAGTCATCTGAGTCAGGTGAGACCATGAAGTGTGCCCTTCCTTCCACTGATGCTGGAAAGAGCATAAATTTTCTAGGTTCTGGAAGCCATTTGAAATTAACCTTTGAGTTACTGTGTAAGTTCGTGTGTTCTTAGTATTGCTTCTGAGAGAAAACCTGTCCCCTGTCCCTTCATTTAGGAAGATTAAGTGGGAGAACAGAAAGGCGTTAATTCTGTTTAAACATAATTCTCAATCCTTTCTGAAATCTATCATGTCCAGTGAAGTTTGGCCTCTAAAGCCCACGAAACAGAGTCATTACTTGTTCTCAGACACTGCCTTACCCCAGGCTCTGTGCCGCTTGATGTCTGTGCATGCTGGACCTCCATCCCTCAGAGTCTCCACAGTGAGCACCCTTGGGGGTGTAGCAGTGGATTCTGGGTGGTGTGCCTCTGCCTTCCCTGTGTCTTTACATTCATGTCAGGTGGTGGAGGGGGAGAACCAACTGGCACCACTTCCAACAGGCAAGGTGTCCGATTCTCACAGAGGTGGTCTAAATGAAGAGAAGTAACTAGTGGAGCGGATGGATTCCCAGCCTGTATTGTTTCTTGGGCCCAGGCTGTCATCTCTGGGAGGAAAAGGCTTGTCTGATCTGCCAGCCTGTGTTTGAGAACCTGGAGGCCACTAGTAAGAGCGTTTAGAAGGTGCTGCAGCCATCCTGGGTGGGGCAGGGCCCGCATTGTTGGCTCAGCCGAATGGCTGGGGCGTGGTGCAAGGTGAGGTAGTGTTGTGTATATGCAGACTTGTGAGTCATAAAGGAGGACTCCGGGGTCTCCACCATCCTCTCTGCCCCTGCCAAGTAACCCAGACCCTCTGGCTGACAGCTGCTGCAAACCCTGGGCCCACCTCACTAGGCTTGTCTTGGGTCCCAGCTTGCCCGCCACACCTCTGAAGTATGGCTTTCCTTTGGGAATCTCCAGCTTCACCTTTCTTCAGTACTGACCCACCCCCCACCCTCCTCTGCCCTAGCGTCCGGAGCCGTCTCCTCTGAGCTCTCACTTGTGTCAGCCACACTGCTCACCTTCATCGTCTACCTCCCCGTTGCTCCCTATGTACCTCTGCTCCTGTCCATTGAATAACCTGAATAAAATTCCCTGGAACCATGTCCTTCTGTTGCTAATACTCTCCTCCAGCTTCCACCCTGCTCCCCAGTTTGCAGACTTGGCTTTTGCCCACCGTGCAGCAGTAGTCTAGGAAGTCACTGGCACTGCCTGGGTGTTGTCGTAGTGTTCCGTTGTTTTCCCTTCGAGATGCTCAGCATTCCCTTCCCCTCCCTGAAGGCCTTCATACGCTCTTAACAAATGATTCTCAATCTGTAGGCTGTACTTGAGACTCGAAGATTACCAGGCCTCACTTTGAAGTGTGGATTCAGTGCTCTGGGGAAAGCTTGCAGGCTTCCACTTTCGCACTGCGATGGCTCCCGGTTGGTCCAGGGCCCGTTTTGAGAGACTGCACTCACCTTATGGGTCATCTTTCTTCCTTAGTCCCACAGTCCCCTTTGTGGGGCCAAACTAATCCCGTCCCTGTCCTTGTAGGGTCCTGACTCCCTGGAACCTTAGCCTGTAACTGTTGTGCCTCCTCTACTCACTCCTGGGAGGGCCCCTACGTCTACCCTCAGCCCTTGGCTTATTAGTACCCACTAGTTATTTTCAAAGCCTCACATGGCATTGGTTGCCTCTCCCTTCCTGACTCCAAAGGCTCCAGATTTATCTTTTAGAAGCCCATTTTAGGGTCGCCTCCTGGGATCATTTGTGGGTACAACCTGAGCATCAAGTTTAGACCCCCTGAGCCTACTATCCATGGCTGTCACCCCATGGCCATACTTGCTAGGGTGGTTGGGTGGTTCCAGCCACATAGACTTCAGTTTCTCATAGATCCCTGCCTGTGCCCATCCTTCTTTCCTGTTAGAAATGTGGTCCTCCTAGATGTCCTCTCCTCCAAGACCCAGTCCTGAGTCCTCTGTGCCCTCGCCCAATGCTCTGACCAGAAATATCCCTGTGGCATTCTGTGGCCCCACAGCACTTGGTGTCTTGCTTGTGGCACTTGCCACTCTGGCTGGTGTCACTGCAGCCTCTTGTGTACTGTGTCATGCCTCCCTCTAGACTGTGAGCTCCTCGTGGGCAGGGACTGTGTTCATTCTGTCAACTGAGGCACCTAGCACAGTGCCTTGCGCTTAGTAGGTGCTCAATAAATGTCTGTTCAAGTGAACTGGAGGATGGTGCTTTCTTGACTGTGGCATCTGGCAGCAGAGCCCGGGAGGACCTTTAGTAATCAACCTTTCAGAGACCCATTTCCTAGGTTTTGTTGGGCCTCAGGCTGAGGTGTGGGCCAATGCACACCAAGCCACGCCAGCCAGCCAGCCTTGGAGTTCTGGGGTGGTAGCCCACAGCTCTGAGTAAAAGAAACATGAATGAGAAACTCCTAGAGCTGAATTATGACCTCCAGCCCTTTCTCAGATGTCACCAAGTCCTCCAGTATTCCCACAAGCTTCCCTTGCTGCTAAGCTGGCTCATGTTGGCTTAACCCCTTAAATCAAGTGTCTACTTCGAAGCACACTGCTGTCCTTAGCAAGGCATGGCAACTTACGCCATGTTTATGAAGCTCCCAAGACTTAATGCAAGGAGCACACCAGAGAAGGGCGCCCACTCAGACGGTGGTGTCAGCCCAATGGCTTGTGTGCCCTGCCTGTCCAGAGCTCTGCCCCTGCCATGGAGCCAAGAGCTTGCTCCTGCTGTGTTCCCCTGCCTCTGCTTCCTGTCCAGGCTGCCCTCAGTTCCCTGTAATTACAGGTGGGCAGGGACCAGCTGGATTCATCTGAAGTGTGACATTCTACTCACATCAGTTTTCCTATCTGTAAAATAGACATAAGATCATGCTTCCTGCCTCAAGGGGGCTCCGAAGAAAAAGTGTGTTATCCTGGGCATGGCGGCGCTAGCCTTTAATCACAGCACTCCAGAAGCAGAGGTAGGGGATCACTGAGTTCAAGGGCAGTGTAATAGTAAATTCTAGGTCAGCCTTGGCTAGAGAGAGAGCCTACCTGGTGGGTGGGGGGGGTCACCTAAAGCAAAAGAGTATGTTAATACCCATGTTGCAGTCAGGTTCGCATTGCTGCCAGAAAACACCTGACCAAAAGCAGCTTGTGGAGAAAAAATGTTTTGGCTTAAGGACTCGAGGGGAAGCTCCATGATGGCAGAGAAGATGATGGCATGAGCAGAGGGTGGACATCACCCCCTGGCCAACATCAAGATGGACAATAGTGACAGGAGAGTGTGCCAAACACTAACTAGCATGGGGACACTGGCTATAACACCCATAAGCCCACCCCCAACAGTACACTGTCTCCAAGAGGCTCCAATTCCCAAATCTCCATCAGCTGGGAACCTAGCATTCAGAACACCTATGTTTATGGAGAGCACCTGAATCAAACCACCACAACCCACAAGACATCCGTGGCATTCCTGACAAACCATTACGACTGTCCCACATGGTCCTGGTCAGAGCCCTGCGGATGCTCTGCTCACCATCTGCACAGGTTACCTCACATAAATACCAAAACCCAGACACAAACCTCCAGGGTCTTCGTCCTTACTGGGCACCCAGGTCAGTGCGTACAATTTCTTCAGCATTTCAACAGCTGCTGATGGTCAACCCAGCTGTGGCCTAGAAAAGTCTGTTCCTTAAAAAAAAATGGGCTGACTCCCAGGGGAGTCCCTCAGTGCCCTTGTTTGGAAGAGGCCTGTGGGTAATGCCCAGGGAGCTGAGAATGAAAACCCCAAAGCTGGTGCTGATCAGGGCCAGAAGTCACAACACATTTTTGTCTTCAGCAGTGCTTCAGGGTTGGGGTCATTAGCTGCTGTTGGTAGAGGAGGAAACTGAGGTACCCAGTAATGTCCGGCATGGTGGCACACACCTTTAATCCCAGCACTCCAGAGACAGAAGTAAGGATCACAGTGAGTTCAGGGCCACCCTGAGGCAGTGAATTCCAGGTCAGCTTGGGATAGAGGGAGACCCTACCTCAAAAAACCAAAAAAAAAAAAAAGAAAGAAAGAAAGAAAGAAAGAAAAAGAAAAAAGCCCAGTAACGGGAGTTGTCAAAACTAACCATCCAGGGTTCAGAATTTGAACTCCCCAAGTCCCTTATACTTCCCCCAAAAGGCCAAGCTCCCCTGGAGTGACTTGGCAGCCTGGGTGGTATTTAAGTGGGAGGTCTGTGACAGAGGCTCGGCTATCTGATTGCAGGGAAGGTAGGTTGAGGTAGGGGTTGTCTCCCAGTGTTCTTGCCAAGGGTCATGTCCGACAGTGTTCTGCTGGGGGAGGGGACCAAGAGCACATTTTGTTGTTTAAGACAGGGTCTCACTTTGTGGCCCGGGCTGCCCTTGCATTCACAGTCATCCTCCTGCCTCAGCCTCTCAAGTGCCAGGATCACAGGCATGAGCCACCACCCCAACTCTGTTGTTCTTGGAAAACTGGAAGTGGCTCAGTTTCCATCCTCTTGACTCCTGGTACCAGGGCCAAGTTTCTGAGGAAACAGCTGGGCAGGGTGGGATTGGTCAGGGAAGCCAGGACAGAAATGAGACCCAAAGGGCTCAGATCACCACGCCTGCTAGGTCCTGCTTGGCCTTTAGCAGCATGTCACAGGGCTCTACACCGCAGCAGGCCCTCTCAGTCTTCAGGGAGCACTGCTTGGCCACTCAGTCTGAAACCCTGTCTGGGGTCAGGCCTAAGCAGGTCCAACCTCCCCTCCGCTGCTCCTAGCAGAGAATTCAGGCCTTCCAGAAGAAGGACCACACTAGTTGGCCATCTGTCTGGCCCCTGGGTCAAGCTAAGATTTTAGCCACCCACACATCTGCAGGAAGGAAGCCCCTCCGGCTGGCCCCAAGGAGCTGCGAACACGACCCTGCTCGTGTGCCTTCCCCATCCAGGCTCAACTTATGTTACAGACCCCTCGCCCCTCTGAGAAGGGTTGGGCACCCACAGGAAACTGAGTCCCTGTCAGTCCTTCCCTCTGGAGGCTTCTGCTTTCTCCACCCTTGCTGTCTCTCCACCCAACAGTTGTCCTTGAGCAGACAGTGCAGGGACGGTGCTGCGGGAGGAGATGAGGTAGCCAAAATGGTGTGGGTTTTGTTGTTTCTTTCTTTTTTTTTTCAAGGTAAGGTTTCACGCTAGCCCAGGCTGACCTGGAATTCATTCTGTATTCTCAGGGTGGCCTCGAACTCACAGTGATCCTCCTACCTCTGCCTCCTAAATGCTCCTAAAGGCGTGCACTACAAAGCCCGGCTCTTTTTGTTTGTTTGTTTTCCTGAAGTCAGTGCTTACCCATCTGCTTTACATTGCTAGGATGAACTTCCAAACCAGGCACAAGTTCTGGAAGGAATGGGTTTATTTGGAGCTTACAGATCCAGGGGAAGTTTCCTAATGGCAGAAGAAGCTGGCCCCTCTCAGGTGCACGCAGAGAGACATGCCACCAGCAGCTCCATGAGCAAGCTCACTCCCGGAATCCCAGCACAGTTCAGACACTCCACCCCAAACGCACCTTAGAGCTGGACCCTAGGATCCCTCCACAGTGACCCCTTCTCTAGCCAGATGGCTGGAGAGCTAATGCTTTAATAAACTGAATCTACTGTGGGGACATCCATTCAAACCACCACAGTCATTGAGTGGCTGTGAGAACCTAGTGGTATATGACCTTCAAGTCACTCAGCCCCTCAACACGGAGGTTTCCTTCTACAGAAGACATAGCGCTGCTCCCAAAGCCTTCGGTGCTGATCTTGTCGCCTGGAGAGAGCTGCTGTCTGGAAATCCCTTCCAGATCCCGTGGTCTGTGCCTGAGCTCCGAGGCGGCTTTGTTCCAAACTTTGTTGATGTCCACATTTGAGCATTGTTTTGGTTTCCCACCCAGGTTCCTCCATGGCTGTGAGGGATGGTAGGCTGAAGAAAGGCTGAGTTCCCATTTGTCCTTTCTAGATGGCTTGGCCAGTCAGCAGCACTTATTGGCCCAACGGTGCCCTGGACCAGATAATAGGGATAAATTTTCTCAAGTCCCTGAGGTGGATCTTATAGACAGCCATAGCTGGTCTGCACAGCTGTCTCCATGTGTACGCTCTGTAGGTGAGCCAGTCCCACCACCTGTGACCACAGCATGCTGGGCCTTCCTTGGCTATAGGAAAATGTATCTGGTTTCTCTTGGGGGCGGGGAGAAAGCTGGGGCTGGGATGCAGCTCAGCGGTAGAACACTTATCTAGAGTACACAAGGCCCTGGATTCCATCCCTGGCAACCAAAAGAAAGGAGGGAGGAAAAGAAAGAAAATGGAGTCCCTTTAATACTCTGAGCCTTAGGTTTCTCCATTTATAAACGCGGCCAGCCTGATTTGCAAACACACACACACACAACACACACATCCCTGCGCGCGTGCACGCACACGGCTGGGATGGCATGGCTCAGTGGTTATAGAGCACTTGCATGATATCACAAAACCAGCAACAAAGAGATCCAGACGTAAAGAAGACCTGAACACTACGTGATTCCATCTGTATAGAGCAGACTGAGTTACTCTGGGAATAACAATCAGAAAGGGATAGGAAAGATCCTGAAGACACTTGCTGGAATGGTGGAAATGTCCTGTCTCTTGTTTTGAATAACAATTACGTATTTACAGTTGTCAAAACAGAGCTGTCCAGCTGCGGAGTGGCTCTGTGGTAGAGCGCTAGCTGAGCATGTCGGAGGCCTTGAGTTGATCCCAGCACCACAAAACAATAGCAGCAAAATGAAGAACTAAACACACTGAACATTTGGTGCATTTTTTTTTTTTTTTTTTTTTTGTCTGAGAGAGAGAAGGTGGAGGAGGGAGATAATAGGCACTCCAGGGCCTCTAGCTACTGGAAGGGAACTCCAGACGCGTGTACCACCTTGTGCATCTGGCTTACGTGGGTCCTGGGAAATCAAACCTGGGTCTTTATACTTTGCAGGCAAGTACCTTAACCACTGAGCAATATCTCCAGCCCAAGAATGGTGCATTTTAATGCGCATAAATAATACTTTTTCAAAATGTTGAAAACTAAAATAAGAGAAGCAAAAGATGTTAGGTTTCATGGGAACTTGCAGGGTGGCTCTGTCCTGGGTTTCCAGGCAGGACCTGGCTCATGCTCTACAAAGGTCCCGTGGCTTCTAAAAAGCCAGTTTCTGCCCTCTAAACACTGGTGCTTATGCCCATATGTTCATGCTGCCCTCATTTTGGGTCATAGAAGCTTTCTCTTTTCAGATGGCAGTGAGCACTGGGGTGATTCATAACTCACCAAAGTGCTGAGAACTGACAGTGGAGTGTTCAGCGCTAAGTAATACATCTCTGTCACAGCCTCCAAGGCTCAAGGACCATTGCTGAAGAGGTGGCGGAAAGAACGTAAGAGCCAAAGCAGGGAAAGGGCTGCTTACAGTGCTGTCTTCCAGATACAAGGTGCCCTTGGTAGTCATGACCTCACCGTGAATGACACTGCCTGTTACACAAAGCCTGCATGATGGGAAAATTCATGACCTCAAACTAGCAGAGAGACTAGTTGGAAAGGAGGGACACAATGGAGGGGAGATTTGGGAAGGGAAAAGGGAGAATGGTAGGAAGAGATTGCGATCATGTTATATTTATATTTAAGGAAAGTTGTCAATAAAGTTACCAGTTTCTAGGCCACAGACATGAGAATCCTACTTGCCATTTTCTTGGGCACATTATCAGGCAAAGCCTCCAAAGGGGAGGGGAAAAGGAAAGGATGGGAGAGGACATGAGGACCTTCTCCAAGGGTCATCAGCTACACTCTGGGAAGATACGTTGTTCTTTGAACGTTTATTGAACAGCTACTGTATAGAAACTGTTGATAGAAACTGGAGATGGTAGTGACTGAGAGGCATCCCCTGACCTCATGGAGCTCCCTGGCAAGATGAAAAATAAACATCACATCTGCAAGCCCCTGGTTTACTGGGACTGAGGAAGAGACACAGAGAAGCTACAAGATCACAAACCTGGAGTCCTCACCCACTCTTCAGAGGCTTTGAGTTCTAACAATGAGGAAGTAGTACCTGGGTGAAAGGTGGAAACAAAAGTCAGAGCAGAGAGATCCCAGTACACAAATCACACCCCCAGGAGCAAACAGGCCTGGCCAGCAACAGCAGCCCTGTGACGAGCCCCAGTGGTGAGGGCAGAGAGCGCAGGTGCACTGAACCCTTGGCCTGTCTACAGGGTTTGAAGGCTATTGTTCTTGTCCTATAAGATTGTAGGCCTAGAGTTGCCCCATCTTGCCCATTTTCAAGAAAACCTAGAAATCTGGAGTTTTAAAAATATAAACCCAGGACTGGAGAGATAGCTTAGTGGTTAAGGCACTTGCCTGTGAAACCTAAGGACTCAGGTTCAATTCCTCAAAACCCATGTAAGCCAGATGCCCATGGTGATACATGCATCTGGGGTTCATTTGCAGTGGTTAGAGGCCCTGGTGTGCCCATTATCTCTCTCTCCTCTAAATAAAGAATTTTAAAAATTATATGTGCCCAAATCCATTTTTATTTACCAATATAATTACTTGTGTATGTGCATAGTTTTACATGTTAAGCTCCCATTCTATCTCTCAGCTACACCCCCAGCCACCATAAAAGTTTAAGTCCCATCCTGATACAACTTAAAGTATTTATTTATTTTTATTAAGTAGAAACTTTGTATGGACACATCACGTGTTGGTGCCATCACTTCCCTCCTCCCTGCCCCCATTCCACTGAGAGCCCACCCTCCTCAGTGGACTGCTGGTACTCACCATAGGGTTGTGTGTTACGTGTTGTGATAGCAGCAGTCATTGTGAAGGGGCAACGCCTCCGGATATCCCCCACCCCCACCACCACTGACCCTGTGTCTCTTAGAATCTTTCTGCCACCTCTTCCACAAAATTTTCTGAGCTGTGATGGGTATGTGCTTCTTTAAATATTTTACTTATTTACTTGAGAGAGAGGGAGAAAGACAGATAGAGAATGGGCATGCCAAGGCCTCCAGCTACTGCACATGAACTCCAGACGCATGGGCCATCTTGTACATCTGGCTTACACGGGTCCTGGGGAATCGAACTTGGGTCCTTAGACTTTGCAGGCATGTGCCTTAACTGCTAATCCATCCTTTCAGACCAGTGAGTGTGTTGTAAGTCTAGTGTTGAGCTCACAGCAGCTTCTGGATTTCTGCTTTGGTATTTTTTTTTATTTAAATTTTTACTTTCACTTATTTATTTGAGAGTGACAGACAGAGAAAGAAGCAGAAAGAGAGAGAGAATGGGCACATCAGGGCTTCCAGACACTGCAAACAAACTCTAGATGTATGCACCATTTTGGGCATCTGGCTTATGTGGGTACTGGGGAATCGAGCCTCAAACTGGGATCCTTACGCTTCACAGGCAGGCAAGTGCTCAACGGCTAAGCCATCTCTCCAGCCCCTGCTTTGGTATGTTTTGAATATACTTTTTTTTTTTTTTTTGATTTTCGAGGTAGGGTCTCACTCTGGTCCAGGCTGACATGGAATTCACTATGCAGTCTTAGGATGGCTTCAAACTCAAGGCAAATCCTCCTACCTTTGCCTCCTGAGGGCTGGGATTAAAGGCGTACACCACCATATCTGGCTTGAGTATACATTTAAAAAAAAAAAAAGTCACTGGGCTGGAGAGATGGCTTAGCGGTTAAGCGCTTGCCTGTGAAGCCTAAGGACTCTGGTTCGAGGCTCGGTTCCCCAGGTCCCACGTTAGCCAGATGCACAAGGGGGCACACACGTCTGGAGTTCGTTTGCAGTGGCTGGAAGCCCTGGCGTGCCCATTCTGTCTCTCTCCCTCTATCTGTCTTTCTCCCTGTGTCTGTCGCTCTCAAATAAATAAATAAAATATGAACAAAAAATATTTTTAAAAAAGTCACTTCTACAGATGGCTTAGCAGGCAAGAGTCCTTGCCACTTAAGCATGAAGACTTAATTTGCCTGAGAAAGATTCCCTAGCACCCACATAAACATCTGTGTGTGACCACACACACCTGTGGCTCCAGTCCTGTGGGGAGGGGAGACTGAAGAGTTGCTGGTCTCACTGATTACAATTGCCGAGTCTGAAGTCCAACAGAGAGAGCTCTTACCTAGCATGCACCCCAAGCCTAGTGAGAAGCTCCATCTCAGAGAAACAAATGGATGAGCAATAGAGGAGGACACCCAACATTATCCTCTGGCCTCAGCCCACACGCACACGGGGTGTGCACATTTGTATATGCATGTACACACCATATGTGCACCACACCCTACGCATTCACACAAAAGTCACTTCCATAGACGGAAAGCAGCACCAATCAAAATTCCAACAGGAATCGGGCATGGTGGCACACGCCTGTAGTCCCAGCACTTGGGAGGCAGAGGTAGGAGGATCACCATGAGTTTGAGGGTACCCTGAGACTACACAGTGAATTCCAGGTCAGCCTGGGCTCTAGTGAAACCCTGCCTTGAAAAACCAAAACAAAACAAACAAACAAAAAATTCCAACAGGACTTTCTCCGTAAAAATTTCCAAATTGATACACAGCTATAGTTTCAGGACATTGTATTCCTAGATAAAAGGGATAGACTCTTAGGGCAGCAGAGTCAAAATGGGAGCACACTAGTATGGTGCATGGGTTTGGTACAAGTGTTCATGGCTGGAGAGATGGCTTAGTGGTTAAAATGCTTGCCAGCAAAGCTTAAGGACCCCAGTTTAATTCCCTAGTACCCACATAAAGCTAGATGCCCAAGGTGACTCATGTGTCTGGAGTTCATGTGTTACAGTGGCTAGAGGCCCTGGTGTACCTGTCTCTCTCCCACTTTCTTTCTCTCAAATAAATAACTAAACTTTTACTTTTATATATTTATTTGAAAGAAAGATAGAACAAGGTAGAGAGAGGGGCAAGAGAGAGAGAGAATGGGCACACCAGGGCATCCAGCCATTACAAACAAACTCCAGATGTATGTGTCACCATGTGCATCTGGCTTATGTGGGTCCTGGGAAATCAAACCTGGGTCCTTTGGCTTTGCAGGCAGATGCTTTAACCTCTAAGCCATCTCTCCAGTCCATCAATATTTTTTAAAGGCATGTTTAGACTGTTCAGTGGATAAAGGACAGTCAGCACATGTTGTGTCCTCATGGTGGCCAGATTTAGATGGCACTGTGACTTTCACCCTCTGGACCATGCTTTGAGCATAAGAGGGACCTGTGACATGTGGCAGAATGTTATTGTCATGATCGCAGTACATCATATTAAGACTCCTCCTGGTAGCCAACTGCCCCAGATTCTACTCATCGGTTGATGAGGGAGCAGTCCTGCATGGAAAGCCCGTGATGGGAACGGTGAGAGACCTCTAAGAGCTGAGGTAATCAGCAAGAAATGGGAGCTCAGTCCTGCAGCTGCAGGGGGAGGAGCTCTGCCTACAGTAGGAATGGGCTTGGCCTGGGTTGTTTGCAGTCCGGCCTCCACAGAACGCGAATGACAATGCCCAGAGGGCAGCCTGGAAGAGACGCCCAAGACGGGGCTCAGCTGCACCCGGCCTCTGGATCTTCAGGAAACGAAGTAGCAAATGTGTGCTGTGTTAAGCCTATAATAAATGTATGGACATTTACTATACAACACAGACAACTAGTGCACCCCATCAACAAACGAACAAAAACCCCTCACCATATTTCATACCAGATACAAAACTTAGTTCAAAGTGGATCATAAGCCTACGAGTAAAACTAATAAAGCTTACAGAAACCAAAAACGAAGTACGCAACACAGACTTGAACAGGTAACAAGCCAAGACAGGCTGTGGTGAGGACAGTGTGGAGAAAGCGCAACAACGGTGTGGCCACATCGTGACGCCCCCTAAGGTGGCATTGTGTGCCAGCAGACCCGCTGGCAGAACCTCTGGTGACATCTCCAATCTTCTCTGGTTGGTTTCTGCTCTCAGCTGCTGAGTGCCTCCATACTTATTCTAGTCTAAATCTGGTTGGCTTAGTTAACTCCATTTCCTGGGTCAGAGTCTTTTGCCCCAGGACTTTTCTAGGTGGCCGGTCAGCCTTGGGTGGCTGTGCAGGCCCTGTTGGTACGATCAGTGCCTTGCATATGGCCCGCTGTTGCCCCCACACAAGGGGTGTAGCTCAGCTGCGGGGTGCTTGCCTGAGGCCACCTCCTAATCAGGGCCATCGGGAAAACCCTGGATTAAATAGGTGTGATGACAGACTCATGAGAAAGGATTCCCATGTGTCTTTGCTACCCCAGGGGCTGAAGGACCATACTGGGCATCCTGTGGCACCCCGATACCTCCCCACATGGAGCGAGGGGCTCCCCATTTATGCAAGCAGCCACTGCCAGGAAGCCCATCCGAGAAGGCTGGAGGCCCATACAAACCCAGCTGTGCAAGGAAAGCTGCCCAGGCCCATCCTTCCGTAGAAAGTGCTGGGAAACAACTCAGCTCAGTCTTCCCTGACAACCAGGCCTTAGGGGCCTCCAGATGGACTAAAATCCCCAGCCCTGTGTGTTCCACAAAGGGGTGGGGACCAGAAGAGGGTGTGTCAAGGAAGTGGGGGAGTGGTGGCGTATGACCAAGAGTGTTGGCAGTGCCCCAAGCAGCATGTGTGAAGAGAATCGGAAAGAGAGCCATTAAAACTAAAGCAGAAATAGGTGGGGGGTTCTGGGCACCAGCAAGCGAGGCACACTGCCACGCTGAGCCCCTGACCACTCACTAGCCTCACACAATCCCACCTCATGCCTGCATCCGGGGCCCAAGCCACCAGGATTTGTCCCCGCTTCGCTCGTTGAACACTGCCTTCCTCTCCCCAGCTTTCACAAGCAGGATTTTAGTCCAGTGTGTGCACAAGCATTAGTCTTCCCAGGCTGGGCACAGAGGTAGGACTAGCTGCAGGTGGGGACACACCGGGTGGGGACATGACTCTCCCAAAGCCCAAAGGTCAGAAGGCTATTTCAAGAACTATAAGACGGAAGGCTGGGGAGATGGCTTAGTTTTCTTTGCAGACAGGCACTTTTAATGGCTGAGCAACCTCTCCAATCCCCAAATTAAAAAAAAAAAAATGTAAAGGCCGGGCATGGTGGCACACACCTTTAATCCCAGCACTCGGGAGGCAGAGGTAGGAGGATCGCCATGAGTTCAAGGCCACCCTGAGACTACAGAGTTAATTCCAGGTCAGCCTGGACCAGAGTGAGACCCTACCTCGAAAAGCAAAAAAAAAAAAAAAAAAAAAAAAGGGCTAGAGAAATGGCTTAGCATTTAAGGTGATTGCCTGCAAAGCCTAAGGACCCATGTTCAACTCTTCAGATCCCATGTAAGTCAGATGCACAAGGTGATGCAAGTACGCAAGGTTGCACACGCACACAAGGTGGCACACACGCCCGGAGTTCAATTACGTGGCTGAGACCTTAGCATACCAGTTCTCTCCCTCTCTCTCGCTCTCTCTTGCGTAAAAAAAGGCCAGTGTGTTGAGCTTGCCCCCAATTTTTTTTTAATTATGATGTATGTGTATGTGAGTGTATGTATGAGTGTGATTATGTGTGTTCCAAGGTGCACATGTGGTTCTCAGACAACAACTTTTAGGTTGGTCCTCACCTGTCCACCTCATTCAAAGCAGAGTTTCTTGCTCTAGATTTTTTTTTCAAGGTAAGGTCTTGCTGTAGCTCAGGCTGTCCTGGAATTCACTATGTAGTCTCAGGGTGACCTCAAACTCACAGCAACCCTCCTACCTCTGCCTCCTGAGTGCTGAGATTAAAGGCGTGCACCACCATACCTAGCAAGTTTATTTATTTATTTATTTACTTGTTTTTTTTTTTTTTAATTTTTTTTGGTTCATTTTTTATTTATTTGAGAGCGACAGACATAGAAAGACAGATAGAGGGAGAGAGAGAGAATGGGCGCGCCAGGGCTTCCAGCCACTGCAAACGAACTCCAGACGCGTGCGCCTCCTTGTGCATCTGGCTAACGTGGGACCTGGGGAAGTGAGCCTCGAACCGGGGTCCTTAGGCTTCACAGGCAAGCGCTTAACCGCTAAGCCATCTCTCCAGCCCTGTTTGTTTATTTTTAATTATTTATTTGAGAGTGACAGAGAGAGAGAGAGAAAGAGGCAGAGACAGAGGCAGAACGGGCATGTCAGGGCCTCCAGCCAATGCAAACAAACTCCAGATGCGTGTTTCCCCTTGTGCATCTGGCTAATGTGGGTCCTGGGGAATTGAGCCTTGAACTGGGGTCCTTAGGCTTCACAAGCAAGCACTTAACCACTAAGCCATCTCTCTAGCCCCAAATTATTTTTTTTAAGTCTGCATTTGATCAGGTTTCTTCCTGGTCCTTTTCCTGTCCCAGGATGTCACATATTTAGACATTGGGTGTCCTTGGGCTCATCTTGGCTATTACAGTTCTCCCTTGATTTTTTTTCCCTTCCGGTTGTTGTACTTTTTTTGTTTTTGAGGTAGGGTCTCACTCCAGGCTGACCTGAAACTCACTCTGTAGTCCCAGGCTGGCCTCAAACTCTTAGTGATCCTCCTACCTCTGTCTCCTAAATGCCAGGATTAAAGGCATGTATCACCACACCTGGCTAATAAATTATTTTTTGGGGGGAGAAATGAAGTATACTTGTACAAGTTTATTAAACTATAGAAGAAAAGGTATATTGTCACTTGATATAGATTGTGATATGTTAAAGGTATTTTCAATAAACCTTACCGAAACCACTAAAGTTGAAAAACAAAAGTTATAGTTAATTAACAAGGGGACTTAAAATTGGAGTATAAAAATATTCTACAGTAGAGAAAGACAGAAATCAATTTACAAGTCTATGAAACAAACCCCCTACCTATCACATCAGCTCAATAGCCACAGGAATAGCATTTGCAAAATCCAAAATCCATTTCTGTTATAAACAAACAAGGAAAAACCTTAAATATAACTTAAGACACAAGCTATAGAAGGAAACATCTTTATCCTAATAAAGAAGTCTAAAAAAGCTACAGCTAACATATTTTATTTTATTTATTATTGATTTTTACAAAAGTTGTAGTCTTTGTTTCTTTTTTCAAATTTTTATTAGCATTTTCCATGATTATAAAAAAAATATCCCATGGAAATTCCCTCCCTCCCTCCCCCACACAGTCCCCTTTGAAATTCCATTCTCCATCATATTACCTCCCCATCTCAATCATTGTACTTACATATATACAATACCAACCTATTAAGTACCCTCCTCCCTTCCTTTCTCTTCCTTTTATGTCTCCTTTTTAACTTACTGGCCTCTGCTACTAAGTATCTTCATTCTCACGCAGAAGCCCAGTCATCTGTAGCTAGGATCCACATATGAGAGAGAACATGTGGCGCTTGGCTTTCTGGGCCTGGGTTACCTCACTTAGTATAATCCTTTCCAGGTCCATCCATTTTTCTGCAAATTTCATAACTTCATTTTTCTTTACCACTGAGTAGAACTCCATTGTATCAATGTGCCACATCTTCATTATCCACTCATAAATTATTTTTAAAAGACAGGGTCTCACTATGTAGTCTAAGCTGACAGAAGTCTTTACGATCCTCCTGCCTCAGCCTTTGAGCACTGGGATTTTAGGTATGTGCCACCATGGCCCTGCCTTTGCCTTATTCAGATGATGTTGTTCACTGAGAACTGGTCAAGTTTATGGATATCCGTTGATAAGGTTTCTTGTTCCTCATGATTAGACTGGGGTTGGAAAAGGCTTCCTATGAAAAGGAGAAGCCTAGCAGTGGGGACAAGCCAGACATGGGCTCCCCCTAGGAAGAGGGCTTGTTTCCCCCCCACCACCACCACTTTCCCTGGCCTCCTGGGCCTGGCTGTTGTCCCAAGCTTGCTGAGCTGGGAGGAAAGGATGCTGTCAGATTGGAGTTCTTGATGGCAGCCTTTGCCCTCACAGCTGATAATGTCGACTCCCAGATGTGACAATGCATTATTAATAGCAAAGTGCCTCACTGGCACTGGCTAAGCTACTCCAGTGCTGGGCAGTTTGTTGGCAGCCCTGGAGAGGGCAGGCATCACGTCCGTTTCAGTCGTATGCCCAGGAAGTGAGAACATCGATGTGATCCCAGCCCTGCCCATCCTGATACAATGCTATGCTTCCTCTGTTGCCACCATTCACCCCTCTTTACATTATGGGTCTTGTTTGCACAAGTGAAGAAATCAAGGCTCAGAGAGAGCATGTCAGGTCCTCACCCTCACCACTCCTGAGCGGCTCAGCCCATCACTACCGACAGAGCTCAAGGCACTTGAGGACTGATCAGTGAGGAAGTCAGAATGGATGGCCCAGCAGAGTCAGGCGTTCTATTAAATCAAAGTTTGCAGCTTTAGCCCCTAGCAGGTCCACTCCTGCTCTGGGGGTTTGTCACTAGGGGTGAATCTGGCTCCCAGCCTGAAGGTGTGCAGAGAGGTCTGAGCCATGGTGGGGTCCCCGATTGCTGCTTGTTTTGTGTTTGCTGGCTGGTCGTGGTTTCTCTCTGCTTGGATCTGTGAAAGGGATCCAGCTTCTTCCACCATTGATGAAACTTCCCTTGGATCTGTAAGCCTGAAATAAATCTTGTTCCTCCCATAAACTGTGTTTGGTTCGATGTTCATCCCAGCATCACAGAGCTATTACAGTTAGTACTGTGGTCCCCAGGTAATCAGTCCCACCAGGGCCATCCCACAGGCACGTGGGTTGCACAGAGCCTTCTCCCAGGTCTGCAGTTCTGGGCTGTATTCTCAGCTCCCTCCAGGCGCTGCCTTCTATCCACCCCTTAGCAGGAGCATGAGAAACAGATGCTCCCTCACAGCTGTTCCTCCTTGGGGGCCCAGGCCTGCATGGAGCAGGTGCCTGGGCACTAGTGCAGGAAAGAATAAAGCCCCCAACTTCACCTTTGTCCCAGGGAGGGGACACTCAGTTCCCACCCTGAAGTGTTATGTTCATCATAGAGGAACTGAAACTCGGCCTTTCCTGGAAGAGCAAGGTTTACCATGCGGAGCAGGGCAGTTCCGCAGTGGGGAGAGCTCTGGAGCAGTAGGGGAAGGGCCAGAAGGAAACGGGTGGCTCAGCGAGAGAGTGGGGGTGGTTTTGGAAAGGGGTGGCAACAGGAGCTGGGATTCATGGCAGCGACCAGGGGGCAGAGGACAGGAGCCTGGGAAACCTGGTGGCATGGTGGCACAACTCTTGCCAATGGGACAGATATAAATGAACTTCAGAAGACCTGGAGCAGAAGAGCAAAGGGGTGGAAGGTGGCTGGGGAGAGTTGGACTGAACCCTGAACTGAGAAGTCAGGAAAGAGCAAGAGGGAGAGCAGCAAGAGAAAGAATACATAGAAGAGAGAGACAGACACCAAGAGGAACAGGCACAGAGAGAGAGATGCACCTGAGGCCAAGGATAAGTTGAGGAGGGCTGGAAAGATGGTTTGTTAATTGAAGCACTTGCCTGCAAAGGCAAAGGACCTGGGTTTGAATCCCCAGTACCCACATAAAGGTAGATGCACAAGGTAGCACGTGCGTCTGGAGTTAGTTTGCAATAGCTAGAGGCCTGGCCCATTCTCCAGTTTGAGCATGTGTGCTGCCACAGTGAGCACTTGGCCCATTCCCTCTCTCTCTCTCTCTCTCTCTCTCTCTCTAATCTACTACTTTCTCTCTCCAACAAATAGATTTTTAAATTTTTTTTTTAAATTTTTTATTTATTTATTTGAGAGTGACAGACACAGAGAAAGACAGATAGAGGGAGAGAGAGAGAATGGGCGCACCAGGGCTTCCAGCCTCTGCAAACGAACTCCAGACGCGTGCGCCCCCTTGTGCATCTGGCTAACGTGGGACCTGGGGAACCGAGCCTCGAACCGGGGTCCTTAGGTTTCACAGGCAAGCACTTAACCGCTAAACCATCTCTCCAGCCCAGATTTTTAAATTCTTATTTTTTAACTTTATTTATTATTTGAGAGAGAGAGACACACAGATAGAGAAAGAATGGGCATGCCAGGGCCTCTAGCCACTGAAAACAAATTCCAGACTCATGCACCACCCTGTGCATCTGGCTTATGTAGATGCTGGGGAATTGAACTGGGTCCTTTGGCTTTGCAGACAAGCACCTTAACTGCTGAGCCATCTCTCCAGCCCAATGAATTATTATTATTTAAAATATTTTGTTCCATTCATTAATATTATTATTATTATTATTATTATTATGTGGTTTTTCAAGGTAGGGTCTCGCTCTAGTCCAGGCTGACCTGTAATTTGCTATGTAGTCTCAGGCTGACTTCAAACTCATGGCAATCCTTCTACCTCTGCCTCTGGAATGCTGGGATTAAAGGTGTGTGCCACCATGCCCAGCTTAAATATTTTATTTTATTTATTTTTTTATTTTTTTTTTGTCTTTCGAGGTAGGGTCTCACTGTAGCTCAGGCTGACCTGGAATTCACTATGTAGTCTCAGGGTGGCCTTGAACTCACTGCCATCCTCCTACCTCTGCCTCCCAAGTGCTGGGATTAAAGGCGTGCACCACCATACCTAGCTAAATATTTTATTTTTATTTATTAATTTGATAGAGAGAGAGAGGACGAGGCAGACAGAGGGAGAGAAGGATAGAGAGAATGGGCACTCCAGGGTATCTAGCCATTGCAAACGAACTCTAGATGCATGCGCCCCTTTGTGCATCTGACTAACGTGGATCCTTTGGCTTTGCAGGCAAGTGCCTTAACCGTTAAGCCATCTCTCCAACCCCTAAGTTGTTTTTAATAAAAGAATAAGTTGGGCTGGAGAGATGGCTTAGTGGCTAAACACTTGCCTGTGAAGCCTAAGGACCTCAGTTTGAGGCTCAGTTCCCCAGGACCCACATAAGCCAGATGCATAAGGGGGCGTATGTGTCTGGATTTCGTTTGCAGTGGCTGGAGGCCCTGATGTGCCCATTCGCACTCTATCTATCTGCCTCTTTCTCTCTGTGTCTGTCTGTGTCAAATAAATAAAAAGAATCAGTTGAGCCAGGCGTGGTGGTGCACTCCTTTAATATCCCAGCATTTGGGAGGAAGAGGTAGGAGGATCGCCGTGAGTTCGAGACCACCCTGAGACTGCATAGTGAGTTCCAGGTCAGCCTGGGCTAGAGGGAGACCACACCTCAAAAAAAAAAAGAATAAATTGAGGAAAAGAGAGAGGGGAGTGCCTGAGGAAGGTCTATGTATACCCCCTTTGGGGCAGGGGAAGCTGCCCTGTAAGGGAAGGTTCTTGGGAAGTGTGCAGAGGGTACAGAGGTGTGGGTTTACGGTCTAGGAAGGAACCAAGCTGGCTAGATCACCCATGGGGAAGCAAGACCTTTGAAGTGTCAACTATAGTCAGTTTGGAGGTGGGAGAGGGAGATGGGCACAGGGCTGTGAGACTCTAGCAAAAAGCATCTCCCTTCCACTTTTGAGCTGTTCCTGCCTGTTAGCATATAGATTTCCAGTCACTGAACCCAACTTCCTCTTCTGGATTTAGCTCAGTGCCTTAGGCTACACAGAACAGTACCTCCTACCCCTTTCCTTACACTAAGCCCCACCCCCGCCCTGATCGGCGCTAGAATGGGGTCAGTTCCCTCACTGCACAGCAGCTGCCATTGGATCTAAATGTCCTCACAGGCTCGCTTGTTGAGCATTTGTTGCTCAGCTGCTGGAGCCTTCAGGACTTAGGGCCTGGTAGGCAGGAGTCGGTCATTAGGGATAGACGTTGAAGCCTGGTCTGGGGCACACACCTAGAGTCTGGGATTCAACACCAGCCTGCCGAAGACTCAATCTCAAAAACAAGTAAGAGCCATGCGTGGTGGTTTAGGCACTCAGGCTAAAGTGATAGGAGACTCATCATGAGTTCAAAGCCAACCTGGGCTACAGTGAGTTTCCAGGTCAGCCTAAGCCAGAGTGAGACATTGCCAAAATGAAAACAAAAGCAGCAAACAACCTAATTAACTAAAAAGCAGTCCCTAATTCCTCCTCATTCTGCTTCCTGGTCTATGACCTGGAAGGACCTGGGTTTGATTCCCCAGTGCTCATGTAAAGCCAGATCAAAGTGGCACATGTGTCTGGAGTGTGTTTGCAGTGGCTGGAGGCCCTGGTGCATCCACTCTCTGTCTCTCTCTCTCTTAAATAAATTAAATAAAATATTGTTTTAAAAAGTAAAAGCAGATGGGGGACTTGAACATAGAGACATTCACAGAAGAAAGACGCTGTCAAGACTGGAGGGATGGAGGCCAGCAGCCATCTACCAGTGTAGGAGAGTGGCTCAGAGACAATCCTTGCCTCCCAGTCTTCTCCCTCCCAGAGGACCTGTCCAGACACCCTGAGGGACTCCAGTTTCCACAGCAAGAGACAGACCATTTCAGTAGTTTTAACCACCCTGTCTGGGATCTTTTGTGACAGTACCTCTGACTGACCACAATATATATATACGCTATACAGCACTACACAGTCATTTAAAAATATCAAGCCCTTGACCTGTGCCCGAAGTCAAGCAATGACAGAGGAGAAAAGACAGAGCCACTGCCACCGTGGAGCTTATGTCTTAGTATAGTGTTTAAAAGCAGATGTCACCCATAAATTCATGTGTTCTGAATGCTTGGTCCTTAGCTGATGGCAGTTTGGGAGGTGGAGGCTTACTGGAGGACGTGTGTTGTTGGTGTGTTGTTAGGGTTTCCTAACCAGCTTCCCCATTGCCAGAGTTTGGCTTGCTCTCCTGCTGCTGTTTTCCTCCTGCTGAGGCAGAGACAATGTCCAGCCTCCGCTCATGCAATGCTGTCCCCTGCCATCATGAAGCTTCCCTGTGAGACTGTAAACCAAAATAAAAATCTTTCCTTCCATCGGCTGCTTTGGGTGGAGTGCTTTGTTCCAGCAACAAGAAGGTGACTGCAACACTTAGTGAGGAGAAAAGATAAACACATAACTCTATATGGAGATATACCTTATAAAGGAAGCAGTAGGTGGGCCCCCTTGGCTCTTGTCACCTCTGTCCCTGTCAGCTCTTTTTGTCCTTTGCAGGAAGGGCTGGGGGGCTCTCTCATTGTAAGCAGGGGGGGGTCTCTGTCCACCCTTGATATACCCAGCCTTCTGCAGGTCTCCAGGCTATAACCAGAGAAATCTTGGAAGCACAGCCCCTCCCCCTCCTGTATCCCTGAACCACGGAGGCTAGCAGCTTCTCCCCTCTGTTCTTCAGCTACTCCTCCCATCCTTCGCAGCACCCACCTTCCCAGTCTACTGCTGGGATCTGCCTGTTTTCCTCTTTAATGGTTCCTTTCCCTCTTCCTCCTCCTTCTTCTTCTTTTAAAAATTTTTTTTTATTAACGACTTCCATGATTATAAAAATATCCTATGGGACACCTCCAGTGAGTTGTTGGCCAAGGAGGTCCCTGATGCCCCCAAAATAATATAGGTTATTGTCGAGGCCCTTGGTTTCCCACCAGGAATAGATGGTAAGACCCTATTTCTGAAGACTTCACATACTTGGGTGGCAAGGCCACTGAGAAATCCTGCTGGAACTGAGCTGATAACCTCCACCATGTAGACCAGCTGACAGAAAGCTGGAAGAAGCCATTCTACATGTAGTTCAATGGAAGAAAGAGATACCTCCAGTGAAGATACTCAACAGTGGACACTGCAAGCCTTATAATTGGCCAGCCAGGCCAAATGTGCCAATGGGTGCAATAGTGGCACATCTGTCATGGTGGAAACCAACTGCCCTCCAATTGGACTGGAGGCCTGCTCCATGGGGGGGAATATATCCCGGATACTGAAAACTTAAAACAGGGGTAGTCATGAGCCCTAGGGGTGTAACATCTGCTGATGTCTGAGAAATGTATGTACTATGCTTATCAAACTGCCCAGTAAGCACTTCTCTTAATATTTATACACTTATATTACTGCTACTCTCACTTTTGGTAGAGAATCTTCTCTTTTCAGATGGCAGTGACCTTGGGATGAAAGAGAAGGTATCATAGTGCTGAAAAGAAGTGACTGGAGTACTGAGTAACATCTCGATCACACCTTCCAAGGCTCAGGGTCTAATGCAGAAGAGGTGGTAGAAAGAATATAAGAGCCAAAGGAAGGGTAGGACTCCTTACAATGTGTTCCCTCCAGACATAAAATGGCCTGAATATCCATGACCTCACCATGCTTGACACTACCTACACAAGACCATCATAAGAGGAGGAAAAGATCATGACATCAAAATAAAAGAGAGACTGATTGAGATGGGGAGGGGATATGATAGAGAATGGAATTTCAAAGGGAAAAGTGTGGGAGGGAGGGAGGGTATTTCCATGGGATTTTTTTTATAATCATGGAAAATGTTAATGACAATTAAAATAAATCCCATGGTAATACCCTTCCTCCACCCACTTTCCCCTTTGCAACTCAATTCTCTCCATCAGGAGTGCTGAGCATTCCTGTCACTTCTTTCCAGCACCATGATGCCTTCTGAGTCATCTCAGGGCCACTGTCATCTGAAAAGAGAAGATTCTCTACCCAAAGTGAGAATAGCATTAATATAAGTGTATGAACATTAAGAGAAGTGCTTACTGGACAGTTTGATAAGCATAATAAATACATATACCCAGACAGCAGCAGACATTACACCCCTAGGGCTCATGACTACCCCTGTTTTAAGTTTTCAGCATCAGGGACGTATTCCCTCCTATGGAGCAGGCTTCCAGTCCAATTAGAGGGCAGTTGTTTTCCACCATGACAGACATGCCACTATTGTACTCATTGGCTCATTTGGCCTGGCTGGCAAAATATAAGACTTGCAATGTCCACTGTTGAGTATCTTCACTGGTGATTTCACTCTCTCCCATTGAACTGCATGAAGAATGGCTTCTTCCAGCTTGTCAGCTTCTTGTCAGCTGGTCTACATGGATGAGGTTATCATCTCAGTTCCAGCAGGATTTCTCAGTGATCTTGCAGCCCATGTATGTGGAGTCTTCAGCAATAAGGTCTTATCATCTCTTCCTGATAGGAAACCAAGGGTCTCAGCAATGGCCTGTAATGTTTGGGGGTATCTGGAACCTCCCTGGCCAACAACTCACTGGCACTGAAACCCATCCCTGGCACTGACAACTTTCTAGCAACAATCTACAGCTCCTGAGTGTCCCATTGTCCAAAAAAAAGTAGGGTTCCATATAATTTATTTCTATCCTCTGGAATTTTGATTAGCCCTCCCTCCAGCTTTCCTTTACTCAATCTCTTCCCCTGACCTCAATTTGAGCCTTTCACCCCCATTAATCTATTCTTCTACTTACATATATACAATACCATCCTATTAAGTACCCCCATTCCTTCCTTTCTCTTCCCTTTATATCTCTTTTCTAGCTTACTGGTCTTTGCTACTGAGTTTTCTTCCTACTCACACAGAAGTCCAGTCATCTGTAGCTAGGATCCACATATGAGAGAGAACATGAGACACTTGGCTTTCTGGGCTTGGGTTACCTCACTTAGTATAATCCTTTCCAGATCCATCCATTTTCCTGCAAATATCATAACTTCATTTTTCTTTACCACTGAGTAGAACTCCATTGTATAAATGTTCCATATCTTCATTATCCACTCATCAGTTGAGGGACATCTAGGCTGGTTCCATTTCCCAACTATTGTGAATTGAGTGGCAATAAACATGGTTGAGCAAGTATCTCTAAGGTAATGAGATAAGTCCTTAGGATATATGCCAAGGAGTGCTATAGCTGGGTCATATGGTAGATCAATCCTTAGGAACCTCCTCACTGATTTCCACAATGGCTGGTACAGATTGCATTCCCACCAACAGTGTAGAAAGGTTCCTCTTTTTCCACATCCTCACCAGCATTTATGGTCAAGTGTTTTCATGACAGTAGCCAATCTGACAGGAGTGAGATGGAATCTCAAAGTAGTTTTAATCTGCATTTCCCTGATGACTAGGGATATAGAACATTTTTTCAGATGCTTATGTGCCATCCGTATTTCTTCTTTTGAGAACTCTCTATTTAGGTCCATAGCCCATTTTTAAATTGACTTGTTTGATTTCTTATTATTTAATTTTTTGAGTTCTTTGTATATCCTAGATATTAATCCTCTATCAGATGTATAGCTGGCAAAGATTTTTTTCCCATTCTGTAGGTTGCCTCTTTGCTTTATTCACAGTGTCCCTTGCGGTGCAAAATCTTTGTAATTTCATAAGGTCCCAGCAGTTAATCTGTGGTTTTATTGCCTGAGCAATTGGAGTTATATTCAGAAACTCTTTGCCAAGACCAACATGTTGAAGGGTTTCCTCTACTTTTTCCTCTAGCAGTTTCAGAGTTTCAGGTCTGATGTTAAGGTCTTTAGTCCATTTGGACTTAATTCTTGTGCATGGAGAGAGATAATCTATTTTCATCCTTCTACAGATACATATCCAGTTATCCCAGCACCATTTGCTAAAGAGGCTTTCTTTTCTCTGCTTGTTTTCTAGGCCCATTTGCTTGAAATTCCATTTTCCAACCTTTCACCCTAAGATAGTGTCCATCCTTTATAGCAAGGTGAGTTTCTTGGAGGCAATAATTTGAAGGACCCTGCTTTTCCAGTCTGCAAACCTATGTCTTTTGCTTTGGGCATTGAGGAAGTTGATATTAAGAGATATTATTGAAAGGTGTGTATTTATTTTGCCATTTTTTGTAGTTCTTCCTGTTTTATCTTTGTTTTCTTCTATTAACTAGTATTTAAGTATGGCTTGCTTTTTCAAGATTCCTAATATGTGTGCTTTTCTTTCTCTTCAGCATTCAAGTATTTCAAGTATTATTCAAGTATTTTCTGTAGAGCTGGTTTTGTCTACAAATATTCCTTTAGCCTGCTTTTGCTGTATAATGTCCTTATTTCATCATCTATTTGAATGGATAGCTTTGCAGGATAAGGTAACCTTGGTTGTCAGTTGTTATCTTTCAGAACTTGGAATACATCACTCCAAGCCCTTCTGGCTTTTAAAGTTTGTGTTGAGTAATCTGCTGTGATCTTGATGTGCTTGCCCTTGTAGGTAACTTAATTTTTCTAACTGATTTCAATATTTTTTCTTTGGTTTGTATGTTTGATAGTTTAATTATAATATGGCAAGGAAAGGTTCTTTCCAAGTTTTGTCTGATTGGTGTTCTAGAGGATTCCTGTATCTGCATTGTCACCTGTTTCCCAATTTGAGGGAAGTTTTCTTCTCTGATTTTGTTGAAAATACCTACTATGCCTTTAGAGTGAAATTCTTATCCTACTATACCCTGAATTCTTATGTTTGATCTTTTCATAGTGTCCCAGATATTTTGAAATTCCCATTCATACTTTCTTATTATTTTGTCTTTCTCTTTGTTGGACTGTATTAGATCTCTCACCTGGTGTTCTAGTTTAGATATTCTGTCCTCTCCTTCATCCATTCTACTGGTGAGAATTTCTACAGAGTTTTTTATTTCATAGACTGTGTTCTTCATTGCTAGTAATTCTGACTAGATTTTCATTATTATTTCTATTTCCTTATTTATGTATAGAATTGACCTCTTTATTTCATTAAATTGGTGTCCTGTGTCTTCTTTGATTCCTTTGATTGCATCTTCCATTCCTTTGATTTCTTCTTTGACTTCTTTAAGCATATTTATAATCATTCTTTTGAAATCTTTCTCAGGCATTTCCTCTAACTCATTCTCACTGGAGGTCATTTCTGATGCATTAATACTTTTTGGTGGATTTATATTATCTTGATTTTTGGTGTTTCTTGTGCTATAATGTATATATTTTTGTGTCATGGATTAATTTAATGCTTGGATTTTCTAGTCAGCTGCAGTATTATTAGATGTATCAATCAACCTGATCTTATGTATCTTCAGGGTAGGAGCTTAAGGTGCTAGGTGTGGCTCTCAAGACTCTCAGAGTATCTACAAAAGTGACTCTAGGTGTTGAGTTTGCCTGCTATGAGAGTATTGAAGTAGGTTGAATGAAACAAAATACAGGCAGATTCTAAAATTTCACTAAACAATGTATATTTTTAATGAAAAACAGTACAGAGTATTTATGGAAGAATAGATATGACAACCAGGTCCTCTAACAATATCACTGTCCCTTAGGGTGTGTGTTTCCCCACACCCTTAATCTTGTCAACAAGGAGGTTAAGATTTCTGGTCTGTTGAGGGTTCCAAGTCAGCTTGTGACCAAGTGAGACCCTTTCCTAATATACAACAGAAGAGGAAGCAAAGCCACTATAAATCAGGAAGCAACAAATAACAAGCCCAAAATATAGTTTATTTAAGAATGGCAAATCTGACCATCCATCACATTTAACATATAATTTATCTTGATATGGAAGGCACAATTAGCACTTCCGTTTGTGGCCTATATACCAGGCTTATTTGGTGGGCACTGACCTGGTATAATCCCAGTTACCTTTTGGGATGATTTTGGTCTCAGTTATGCTGGGCTCCTGCTTGGGTCCCTCTTTGGTGCACTATGGGTTCAAGTAGGCTGGCTGGGTCATTGGATCGCAGCTCTGGTCACTGCTGCTGGGTGCAGTGATCTCCCTTCCACTGATCTCTGGTGCTTGCTGGTACTTGCACCAGCAGTGGGGGAGGGGAGGCTGTGGATGGTGGCTCTAGTTCTCCAGTTGGTTCTCATGATCCTCTACCTCATGATCTGCTCCTCTGTTGTTAGCTGCGGTTCTCTACGTTTCTTGAGTTTGGGAAGAGCTCTGGTGTGAGTGGAAAATCCCCTCACTTGGATTTTCCTGTGGCTCAAACCGAGCCTGGCAGCTGTGGTCCCGGGGATCTGGTGCTGCTGCTGCTGCTGGAGCCGCTTCTGCCGGCCTATGTAGGCTCTGGATGCTCCTGATCTCTCCTACTTCTCAGCTGCCACTGTTTTTTTTTTTTTTTTTTTGGTTTTTCGAATTAGGGTCTCACTCTAGCCCAGGCTTACCTGGAATTCACTATGGACATCACTATGGAGTCTCAGGGTAGCCTCGAACTCACAGCGATCCTCCTACCTCTGCCTCCCAAGTGCTGGGATTAAAGTGTGCGCCACCACGCCCGGCTCACTGGTAATTTCTTACACACCTCACTTTTTAGTAGAAGAGTGCATTTTGCTGGGTTTTTTTGTTTGTTTTGTTTTGTTTTTTGGCTTTTTCTCCCCTAGGCCACTTTGGCATGGTTCCTATATAGCCATCCTCCTTCTCTTCCTCTTCCTCCTCCTCCTCCTTCTTCTTCTTTTTCTCCTCTTTTCTCTCCCTTTTTTACTTAAAAAAAAATTCAAGCTTACAGAAAAAGTTCCAAGAACCATGCAAGGAATGTCTTTATATCTTCCATCTAAATTCACTAGTTATCAATATGTTGCCACCCTCATATCCCAATGTGTCTGCACTTATTATTGGCATTATTTGCAGAACCACTGGAGAGTAAATAGGGCTTTCATTAGTCCTCACCTTTAAAGGCTATGGCTCTGTCTCCTAAGAACAGGGCATTTTCTCACAAAACTGAATAGCTAGGGCTGGAGAGATGGCTTAGCAGTTAAGGCACTTGCCTGTGAAGCCTAAGGACCCAGCTTCAATGCCCCAGTATCCACATAACCCAGTTTTCGTTCGCAGTGGCTGGAGGCCCTGGTGCCTCTTTCTCCCCACCCCTCCCTCAAGTGAATAAAATATTTTTTAAAAACTGCAATTTAATATCAATATAGGAAATTGTATATTGACACATTAGTCTTAGATAAAATAAAATCCATATTTATTTATTTATATGAAAGGGAGAGAAAGAGAGATGTTGGGCATTCCAGGGTCTCCAGCTACTGCAAATGAACTCCAGATGCATGCACCACCATATGCATCTGGCTTTCATGAGCTCTAGGGAATCAAACCTGGGTGCTTTGGCTTTGCAGGCAAGCACCTTAACCGCTAAGCTATCTCTCCAGTCCCAAATCCGTATTTAAACCTCACAATTACCCTCATAATACCCTTTGTTGTAGACCTCTTCTTTAATCAAGGAGCTAGTCTGGGACCTCATCTTGCACTCAACCAGCATGTCCTGCCCCTCCAAAGCTACCATCCTTCAGTGAGAACCTATTCTAACATCAGTCACTAACCTTCCCCATGGTAACTTTTTCTTTCCTGGCTCCCTCCCACCCATCCCCTCCAGCCTTCCTCACCTTCTCATGTTAGCCTAGCCAGCTCCCCAGGGCAGGGCCAGGCCCAGTGCTTGATGCATGGGCTGGGGGTGGGGAGGAGAATCTTTGCCTGCACTCAGCCAGACCTGGATTTCGACAGCTGCTCCCCAGCCTTTGCTGCTCCCATCCCCATCAGGTATTTGCCAGTTGCTCTGAGCAGAGTTCCACCTGCTTCACAGGCATCCTGGAGAAACTGCCAGAGTGCTGTCAGGATATTTGGATCATACACACCTGGGAGAAAAGGGAAAAGAGTTATGTGTGGTACCCAGCAGAGGTCAAAAAGTGGGACCATGGATTTCCGTCCATCCTCAGCTCCTGGACAGCCCTTGTCCCCCAGCTTTACAAAGCCTGACCCTCCCAAGTTTGAGATCAAGCCTCAGATTAAGGAAAGCACTTTTTGTTTTTGTTTTTCGAGGTAGGGTCTCACTCTAGCCCAGGCTGACCTGGAATTCACTCTGTATTCTCAGGGTAGCCTTGAACTCATGGCGATCCTCCTACCCCTGCCTCCTGAGTGCTGGGGTTAAAGGCATGCGCCACCACGCCTGGCTTAAGGAAAGCACTTTTAATGACACAAAATGTCAGACTGGTCAGTCCTGCTGGCCACACCTGTAATCCCAGTACTCAGAAGACAGAGGTGGTGGGATCTTGAGGACCTGGCCATCTTGAGCTACACAGTGGTCCTAGGGTCTCACAAAAGAAGGAGGAGAGGACCAGAGAGATGGCCTAGCAGTTAAAGGCCCTTGTTTGCCAAGGCTGCCAGCCTGGGTTTGATTACCCAGTATCCATGTAAAGCCAGATGCACAAAGTAGTGTATGCACCTGGAGTTTGCTTGCAGTGGCAAGAGGCTTGATGCATCATTCTCACTGTCTCCTTGTAAATAAATAAAACCTCTTCTTTTTTTGTTTTGCTTTGTTTTTCCAGATAGGGTCTCACTCTAGCCCAGGCTAACCTGGAATTCCCTATGCAGTCTCAGGGTGGCCTTGAACTCACAGCAATCCTCCTATCTCTGTCTCCTGAGTGTTGGGATTAAAGGTGTGCGCTATCATGCCTGGCAATAAAACCATTTTTCAAAAAAGGCATGATGAGACTTTACTTTGAAAAACCAAAAAAGAAATTGGTGGGGGGGGGGGGGAGAAGAGCTGGGTGTGGTGGTGCACACCTTTAATCCCAGCACTTGGGAGGCAGAGGTAGGAAGATTGACATAAATTCGGGGCCACCTTGAGACTGCATAGGGAATTCCAGGTCAGCCTGGGCTAGAGCGAGACCCTACTTGGGGGGGGGGGTGGAAGGAGGAGGAGGAGAAAGAAGAATGAAGGGAGAGAGGTAAGAAAGGAGGAGGAAGAAAGAAGAGATTACACTGATTGGAGCTGGCTCTGAGGCTTTGTGCATGAGACCCCCACCCATCTTGTCCAGACAGCCCACGAGTCTGACGATGACGCACAACTTTGGTCAGCTAACGACAACCCCCAATACACACACCCCCACCCCCACCCTCTGACCACAGCAGAAATGCCTCCAAAACCTTGGCCGGGGTCTGAGAGTCCTGCCCACCCACGTTAGGAATACTTTATTGATGTCACATTCCTAGGCAACATCTGGGTCCAATTTAGTGGCAGAAGACTGAACGGCAGGGCTGGCCACCAGCCAGTCAGCAGGGTGGATGGGGCTGCCACCTCCTTTTCCAGGGTAATAGAGTTGCTTGGGCCTCAAGAGGCCTACCCAACCTCTACCTGGCATCCTGGGGAAGGAGGAAATGTGAACAGCATTCTCTGGCTGCCCAATAATGGGTTTCCTGCACACTGTCCCTGCCTGCTTCTCAAAGTGATGGCATGATGATCGAGCTAGAAGGGTCTCTGTCTGCACGGCTTCCAGAGTTCCGCGAGTGCCATCTCCACCCAGTGCAAGGGGCACACGTAAGTGCATGCTGCCCACCACCGGCAGGCACACCGCCTGCCTGGGCATCATGTCACTCCATGCCACTGGCTCCACTTCATTCTCTCCTGTCCGGACGTGGACATCTGGGTCTCAGGACAGCCAAGACATTCATTTCCCCAGAGAGGGACAGGGATTTGACAAAGGTCACATAGAAAAGCAGGCGCCGGTAAGCCAGGCGTGGTGGCGCACACCTTTAATCCCAGCACTCGGGAGGCAGAGGTAGGAGGATCGCCGTGAGTTCGAGGCCACCCTGAGACTCCATAGTGAATTCCAGGTCAGCCTGGGCTGCAGGGAGACCCTACATTGGAAAACAAAAACAAAAACAAAACAAAACAAAACAAAAAAGCAGGTGCCGGGTTCCGGCTCACTGCACTCGGAGTCAACACCACAGATGGCAGCAACACTGCCTTTCCCTAAGTACTGACCATTTGACAACCGCCATTCAGGGTTAGCCTCAAAATAACTAGAGCCTGGGTAAACTACTGCGGCAGTTTGAATGTACAAATGTCCCCTACAGACTCATATGCTTGAGTACTTAGTGCCCAGTTGGTGGCACTGTTGGGAAGGTTGTGGAACCTTTAGGAGGTGGGGCATTGTTGAAGGAAGTATGTCACTGGAGGCGGGTCTTGAGGGTTTATAACCCAGCTCTGCTGTTCTATTTCTCTTTAAAAAGAAAAAAAAAAAAAAAAAAATTAAGCTGGGTGTGGTGCCCCAGTCCTTTAATCCCAGCACTGAGAGGCAGAGGAAGGAAGATCACTGAGAGTTCGAGGCCACCCGAAGACTCCATGGTGAATTCCAGGTCAGCCTGGGCTAGAGTGAGACCCTACCTCAAACCAACAAAAGAAAGTTTGTTTTTATTTATTAGAGAGAGAGAGAGAGAGAGAGAGAGAGAGAGAGAGAGAAGGGGCTTGCCAGGGCCTCCAGCCACTGCAAACGAACTCCAGATACATGTACCACCCTGTGCATCTGGCTTTACGTGGGTACTGGGGAGTCAAACCTGTGTCTTTTGGCTTTCCAGGCAAGCTGCTTACACTCTAAGCTCCCTTCCCTGCTCATGTGAGATGTGTTTCTTTAGCGGTTTGCTCCTGCCATGGTTTCCCACCGTGGTGGACTGTTCCTTGAGACTGAAAGCTGAAAATAAACCCTTTCCTTCCTTAAGCTGCTCCTGCTCAGGCATTTTGTCCCAGCAACAAGAAAGGAACTGAGCCAGGCATGGTGGTACATGCCTTTAATTCCAGCACTCGGAAGGCTGAGGTAGGAGGATCATTGTGAGTTCAAGGCCAGCCTGTCTCAGAGGAAGACTCTACCTTGAAAAACCACTAAAAAGTAAAGATGAGGGATGTATGTTTCTCCTGGTCTTTCTGAGTCTTTTGTTTGCAACTAATTTTTGGCTGCAATTCCCGTGTGTTTGCCTCTCACCCAGTCCGGGTTGCAGAGGCCGCGGTCTTAAACCAGATTCTTCCTGTTGCCTGATCCCCACCAAAATTGGCCTTGTTGCACTATTTGCTTACTTCAGTCAGAGAAAGGCTTCTCACACTTTGACTGGTAAGCAGCTTGGACATTTCTAGAGAAACCAGAACACGGATACACTGAGGACGGATAAAGCAGCTGGACTGAGAACCCAAGAGCTGAAGTCGTGCCGGCCTCAGAGCCCTGCCTTCCGCCTTCTCTGCTGAACCCAGAGCCCAGCTGCGGCTGGGCTCAGCGACAGAGTGCTTGCCCAGCACGTGGGGGGCCAATCATCCAGCACTGCAACAAAGCAAACCAACAAACATATAAGTGGTCTGGTTCCCAAGTTCCTGACACGCAGCTTCTAAAACCCTTTAGCTGTCTGGCATGATAACAGTGCCTTTTGTATATTCATGGAATAAACAGCAACTGGGACCCAAAATTTGAAAATTAAAAAGTGGGGGAGCTGGAGAGATAGCTAAGCAGTTAAGGCACTTACCTGCAAAGCCTAAGGACCCAGGTTTGACTCCCCAGAACCCATGTAAGCCAGATGCACAGGTGACACGTATGTCTGGAGTTCATTTGCAATGGCTAGAGGCCCTGGTGTGCCTATTTTCTCTTTCTTTAGCTCTCTCTAAAATAAATAATAAAATTAAAAAGATTTAAAAAATATATTTAATTTATTTATTTATTTGAGAAAGAGAGAGAGAGAATGGGTGCGCCAGGGCCTCCAGCCACTGCAAACGAACTCCAGGTGCATGCACCTCCTTGTGCATCTGGCTTACCTAGGTCCTGGGGAATGGAATCGGGGTCCTTTGGCTTTGCAGGCAAACACCTTAACCACTAAGCCATCTTCTCCAACCCTTTATTTTTCCTTTTTAAATTTTTAAAAGGGTGATGCAGCTACTGAGTGGGAAAGGACAAATGTCGCAGGGTGTGGTAGCACATATGCATATAATCTTAGCACTCAGGTGTCAGAGGTCTGGGCAACTTAGCAAGATCCTACTAAATAATTAAATATATAACAGATGTTGTCAGTTACTATTTTTATTTTTTTACGAACTCAAATACATATACCCTAGAAGGGAGAGAAGTTGGGCAAATGCTAAGTATGGATCCAATCACTGGGCAACCAGACTAAGGAGCCAATAGTAACTGTGACCTCTAGAACTTCCGGAGAGGAGGAAATGAGATCATCTATATACAGCCTCTCGCACATGCCTATGATACTAGCTTTGTGCTCAGGTACCGTGGGCTCAGGTTTCTTAACAATGTTCAGTTAACATTCAATTTTCCTTATGTCTTGTAGCCTAAAGATAGACAATGGTGGGCTGGAGAGATGGCTTAGTGGTTAAAGCACTTGTCTGCAAGCCTAAGGACTCAGGTTTGATTCCCCAGTACACACATAAAGCCAGATGCACAAGGTGGTGCATGTGTCTAGAGTTCGTTTGCAGTGACTAGAGACCCTAGTGTGACTACTCTCGCTCTCTCTTTCAAATAAATAAATAAAATTTTTTTTTTAAAAGACTTTGGGAAAAGTCTGGTGCCTAGAATCCAGCAAACAGGACAGAAGATGAGGCAGGACTGCTGGAGAGACAGAAAACTCACAGAATTCCAACTGAGCTCCTGGATGTGCAAGCTTGCGTCATTCAGGCATGGCCAGCGCTCTGTGTTGGAACACACGCCAATAAACCTTAATTGAGTCTCTATCATAGAAACAAAGGCAAATGCCCAGTGAGCTAATAAGCAAATCACCTTGCAAAGGGTGTTCGGTGCTTTTTCAGAATGTGATACCTTGTGTTAATGTGCACGTGGGTGTCATGTGTCCTTGCTTCTGCTGGTTTCAGATGAACCTGCGCCCTCAGCCACTGCAGCCTGACACCCTCCAGGTACGACGCTCAGCTCTGGTCCCTCAGAAGACCACAGCTGATTCCAGAATAAGAGAGACTGTAATGAGAATTGTTTGATTAAAAAAAGAAGAAACCAGAGCAAAGGGCAATCCCTGAAGGGCCTGGGCTTGTTCTTGGCTCCATTATTTTACTTACATATTTTAAATTGAACAATTGCTTAGCAACCAAATTTATTGAGAAAACTAGATCTGGAAGATCCATGATAGCAAACAGGGTTCTGAAAGGAGATATTATGAAAAGAAGGGTACAGAATTGTCAAGATCAGGGCTGACAAATCAAGAGCCGATTTGACTCCTAAAGGTAATCATAATTAATACGAATTGAACACCGTTTGCTATAAAATATGCAGATTTTTTTTTGTTTTTTTGAGGTAAGGTCTCACTCTAGCCCAGGCTGACCTGGAATTCACTATATAGTCTCAGGGTGGCCTCGAACTCACGGCGATCCTCCTACCACTGCCTCCCAAGTGCTGGGATTAAATGTGTGCGCCACCATGCCCGGCAAATATGCATATTTTATAGAACTATACAAAGTGGAACCAGGCTGGAGAGAGGACTCAGTAGTTAAGGTGTTTGCTTGCAAAATCAAATAGTCAGGGTTCAATCCCCAGTACCCACATAAAGCCAGATGCACAAATTTCTGGAGTTCATTTGCTGTGGCAGGAGGTCTCCAAGCACCCATTCTCTCTCTTCTTGTAAATAAATAAATAAAAGTATTTTTTAAAAAATAGAATCTTCCTGCATACATAACTTGCCTTTGTACCTAACTTGACTTTTCTCTCTAACTGCTTTCAGTATTTTTTTCTTTAGTTTGTATATTTGGTAGTTTAATTATAACATGGCAAGGAGAAGTTCTTTCCAGGTTTTGGCTGGTTGGTGTTCTAAAGGATTTCTGTATCTGCATTGGCACCTTGTGGTGGTTTGATTCAGGTGTCCCCCATAAACTTAGGTGTTCTGAATGCTAGCTCCCCAGCTGATGGAGATTTGGGAATTAATGCCTCCTGGAGGGAGTGTATTGTTGGGGGCGGGCTTATGGGCTTTATAGCCAGTTTCCCCATGCCAGTGTTTGGCACACCCTCCTGTTGCTGTGGTCCATCTTATGTTGGCCAGGGGGTGATGTCCACCTTCTGCTCATGCCATCGTTTTCCCCTGCCATCGTGAAGCTTCCCCTCGAGCCTGTAAGCCAAAATAAATCTCTTTTTCCCAGAAGCTACTCTTGGTTGGGTGATTTCTACCAGCAATGTGAACCAGACTGCAACAGTAAAGTGGTACCGAGGAGTGGGATTGCTGCTAGACACCTGACTATGTGGCTTCAGCCTTTTGTAGCTGATTTTCAAGAGGAATGTGGAAGGAGTTGAAACCTTGGCCTAAGAGATGCCTTGCAGTGCTGTAAGTACAGCTTGATGGACTATTTTGGTCAGAGCTGCAAGACCTGAATGCAGTAAGAACTATGGGCTGTGAGGTTTGGCTTATGAGGGTGAGAAAAAGCTTTGCCTGGACTGGGCTAGCAGTTTGTGTGAGAAGCTTGCTCTTGTGCCCATGTCCTGAGAAGTTGTGCAGGGTTGCTTTGCGTAGAAATGAACTGGTGTGCAGAGGGATATGGCACAGAAAGGAAAATCTTTGGGTGAACTGCTGCCCATTCAGCTGCAACTGAGAGATTACAACCTTTGAGACTGGGCTAGCTGACCTGCGCTGGGGCAACAAGAAGAATGTCAACTCTTTTGAAGGGCCCTGAGTGCTCAAGGAGTGTCCTGTTCTTCAAAGTCTGCTTTATTCCCCCCTGGATTAACAAATTGGCACCCTACCTGGTATTGTGGAGTATAAGAAATGCTGGAAAGAGGGTCATTGAGTTTGCAACACGGTCTTGTGTTTTGGAAATGGCCATGGGCAGTGTGAAGCGGGTTTGCTGGATGCCTGCACAGAGACCCATGGGGCCATGAGGATGAACCGTGGCTTGCAGTGGAGACCCAGTGGAGATGCCAGGACCATGAGATGGCTGCCGAGGAGCTGCCGGCCCCGATGAAGTTTCCCAGGACTGTGAGTAGCCTAGCTGGAGGGGTGGAATTGGAATGCCAGAGACTTGTTGCTGGTTAGAATTATTGGACTTGGAGATTTGTCACTGGCTAGAGTTGCTGGACTTGAAGCTACAGAGTTTGATGTTTGCCCTGGTTGTTTTAAAGCTTGTATTGGTTGAATGTTCCTCTGCTATGCCCAATGCCATCTTTTGCAGTGTGAATATTTATTCTGTGCCATTATGGGTTTTTTGAGATTATATTTTGGTATTATGGCTCAGTTAAAAGATCTTGAACTATGGGGATGTATGAGCATCATTGGAATTAATAAAAACTATGGGGACTTTTAAAGTCAGACTGAATGCATTGTATTTTACATCATGTATGGATATCAGTTTATGGGGGCCAGGGGCGGAATGTGGTGGTTTGATTCAGGTGTCCCCCATAAACTTAGGTGTTCTGAATGCTAGGTTCCCAGCTGATGGATATTTGGGAATTAATGCCTCCTGGAGGGAGTATATTGTTGGGGGCGGGCTTATGGGCTTTATAGCCAGTTTCCCCATGCCAGTGTTTGGCACACCCTCCTGTTGCTGTGGTCCATCTTATGTTGGCCAGGGGGTGATGTCCACCCTCTGCTCATGCCATCGTTTTCCTCTGCCATCGTGAAGCTTCCCCTCGAGCCTGTAAGCCAAAATAAATCTCTTTTTCCCAGAAGCTACTCTTGGTTGGGTGATTTCTACCAGCAATGCGAACCGGACTGCAACACACCTCTTTCCCAATTTGGGGGAAGTTTTCTCCTATGATTTTGTTGAAAATACCTACTATGCCTTTGGAGTGAAATTCTTCTCCTTCTACTGTACCCTGAATTCTTACATTTGATCTTTTCATAGTGTCCCAGATATCTTGAAATTCCCATTCATACTTTCCTATTAGTTTGTCTTTCTCTTTGTTGGACTGTATTAGGTCTGCCACCTTGTCTTCTAGTTTAGATATTCTGTCCTCTCCTTCATCCATTCTGGTAAGAATTTCTACAGAGTTTTTTATTTCATTAACTGCGTTCTTAATTGCTAGTAATTCTGACTGGTGTTTCTTTATTATATCTATTTCCTTATTTATGTCTTGTATTGACCACTTTATTTCAAAGTAACCAATCAAACCCACATTTGACCTGGTGCTAATTTATATTCCTGAGGGCATAAGAACATCTGGTCCCAGTCACCACGTCACCACATGAGTTACCCTTACTGCACTCTCTTTCTTTCTTTCTTTCTTTCTTTCTTTCTTTCTTTCTTTCTTTCTTTCTTTCTTTCTTTCTTTCTTTCCTCCTCTCTCTCCCTCTCTCACTCTTTTTTTTTTTTTTTTTTTTTTTTTTTGAGGTAGGGTCTCATTCTAGCTCAGGCTGACCTGGAATTCAATTCAAATTCGAGGGTGGCCTCAAATTCACAGTAATCCTCCTACTCTGCCTCCTGAGTGCTGGGATTAAAGGCGTGTGCCACCATGCCTGGCTTTCTTTCTTTTTTTTAAAAAATTTTTTTATTTTTATTTATTTATTTGAGAGCAACAGAGAGAGAAAGAGGCAGACAGAGAGAGAGAGAGAGAGAGAGAGAATGGGCATGCCAGGGCCTCCAGCCACTGCAAAAAAAATTCAGACGCATGTGCCCCCTTGTGCATCTGGCTAACGTGGGTCCTGGGGTATTGAGCCTTGAACCAGGGTCCTTAGGCTTCACAGGCAAGTGTGCAACCACTAAGCCATCTCTCCAGCCCTGGCTTCCTTTCTTATTTTTAAATATTTTATTTATTTGAGACAAACAGGCAGACACAGAGAGTATGGGCACACCAGAGCCTCTTGCCGCTGTAAATGAACTCCAGATACATATACCATTTTGTGCATCTGGCTTTACATGGGTACTGCAGAATTGAACCTGGACAATCAAGGTCTGCAAGCAAGCACCTTAACTGCTGAGCAATCTCCCCAAACCTAATCACTTTCTTTGTCTATACCTGTCAATTATTTTTTAAAAAATATTTTAGCTGAGTGTGGTGGCACACGCCTTTAATTCCAGCATTTGGAGGCAGTGGTAGGAGGATTGCAATGAGTTTGAGGCCAACCTGAGACGACATAGTTAATTCTAGGTCAGCCTGGGCCAGAGTGAGGCCCTACCTCAAAAAGCCATGTATACTTTATTCATTTACTTATTTGAGAGAGAGAGAGACAAAGAGAAGCAGATAGAAAATGGACACCTCAGGGCCTCCAGCCACTGCAAACAAACTCCAGACACATGTGCCATCTTGTGCATCTGACTTACATGGGTACTGCTGAATTGAACCTGGGTCCTTAGGCTCTTCAGGCACTTGTCTTAATCACTAAGTTGTTTGATCTTTGAAAAGGTAGCAATAATATAGACTGGAGAAAAGACAGCATCCTCAACAAATGGTTTGGACAAATTGGATGACCATATGTAGAAAAATGAAATTACATTCACTCATTTCACCATACACAAAAAATCAAGTCAAAATGGATTAAAGACCTCAATAGAAGACCTGGAAGAAAAAAATAGGAGGCACTCTCCATGATATGGGACTGGGAAAAGACTTCCTGAACAAAACCCCAGTAGCCAAAGAAATTAAACAAACACTCAACCAATGAGATCTCATGAAGCTAAAAAGTTTTTGGGCTGGACAGATGGCTTAGTGGTTAAGCGCTTGCCTGTGAAGCCTAAGGACCCTGGTTCGAGGCTCGGTTCCCCAGGTCCCACGTTAGCCAGATGCACAAGGAGGCGCACGCATCTGGAGTTCGTTTGCAGAGGCTGGAGGCCCTGGCACACCCATTCTCTCTCTCTCTCCCTCTATCTGTCTTTCTCTCTGTGTCTGTCGCTCTCAAATAAATAAATAAATAATTTAAAAAAAGTTTTTGCACAGACAAACATATCATAAGCAGAGCCAATAGATTACCCACTGAATGGGAGAAATTTTTTGCCAGCTATACCATTGACAGAAGCCTAATATCTAGAACCTACAAACTCAAAAAACTAAACAATTAAAAAAACCCACTCCAAAAGTGGGGCAGAGAACTAAATAGGAAGTTCTCAGAGGAAGAATTACAAATGGCTTACACACATTTAAGAAGATGTTCAACATCCCTAACCATTAGGGAAATGCAAATTAAAACCAACTATGAGATTCCACCTTACCCCAATAAGGATGGCAAACATTAAAAAATCAAATTAAAACCAATGTTGGGGGCTGGAGAGATGGCTTAGCGGTTAAGCGCTTGCCTGTGAAGCCTAAGGACCCTGGTTCGAGACTCGGTTCCCCAGGTCCCATGTTAGCCAGATGCACAAGGGGGCGCACGCGTCTGGAGTTCGTTTGCAGAGGCTGGAAGCCCTGGCGCGCCCATTCTCTCTTTCTCCCTCTTTCTGTCTTTCTCTCTGTGTCTGTTGCTCTCAAATATATAAATAAATAATGAACAAAAAAAAAAAAACCAATGTTGGTGAGGATGTGGAGAAATAGGAACACTCATTCAATGTTGATGGGACAGTAAGATGGTACAACCACTATGGAAATCAATTTGGAAACTCCTGAAAAGGATGAATATATACTTACCAACAGACCCTGTTATTCCCTTACCGGGCATTTACCCTAAAAGCTCCACATCTCAGTTCAGAGATATTTGTTCAACCATGTTTATAGCTGCTCAATTCATAATAGCTAAAAACTGGAATCAACCCAGGTACCCATCATTGGATGAATGGATAACCAAGATGTTGTATTCTATGCAATTGAATTCCACTCAGCAGTAAGAAAAAATGACACATTGAAATTTGCAGGAAAATGGTCGAACTTGGAAGAGATCATTCTAAGTGAACTCATACAGTCACAGAAAGACAACCATCATATGGTCTCACTCATCTGCAGTTCCTGACCTGGATCAGCCCAAGTTGCTGACATTCCTGAATAGCATCTTGAGGCTTGGATAATAGGGAGGGCAGGGCTTAGGGAAAGGGGGTGGGGACACAAAACTGAACCCAAATTGAACTAGTACCATAGAATTCTATATCCTGGAAGTTAGGCTAAAAATAGAACCCTCAAGAAGTCCTTAGGGGGAGCACCTGAATCAAAGGACCCTGGAGAGAGTGAGACAAAACCTAACCTTAAATTTCTCCTGTTTCTCTCCCTTCTCTTTTTCTTTTCCCTTGGTGCTGCCCGTAATTCCCTGTACCAGGATGTGGTCTACATCCACAATGAGTTGTTGATCAGAGAGATATATTAAATCTCCCAAAACAAACAAGACAGACTTCTGTCAGAGCACTTGATTACCCACCAGAGGTTAATGGTAAGATCCTACTGCTGAAGACAGCATACACTGTCAGCAAGGACCATGGAGAGACCTGGTTGGAATCCAGAAGAGAGCCCGTCCTCAGACAATTAGTCCATCTAATGCTAGAAGGTGCTACATGAGCTACTGGGAGAAAGGGGCCAACATCAGTCCAAGCAACTCAAAGTCTAAGCGACTCAGAAGCAAACCTGACATGATGCTCACACAATGCAATAGTGGCACACAGCCATGGTGGGTAACCAACTGCTCTTGGATTGGCTAACAGATCCACTCAGTGGAAAGGAAACCATAGCTAGAACTGGGAAACAAGTCAGAATCATATCCAGATAATGATTCTGCTTTCCACTGACAAGCTCCCACTAATCTTGGGCTATAAGAGGGTCTAAACCCTTTAAATTCTCTCTAAATTAATAATGTTTATCCCATTTAACTGGTGCTGACTTCACTGTCCATTGGAGAATCTGCTTCTCTTCTTCAGACGGGAGCTGGACCTGAGAAGATAAACAACCCAGTGCACCCCACCCCAGCCCCAGCTGAAACCACAGAGGAAGTGGGGAAATGAGCAAGAGCGCTGCTTTCTTAGTGAATCTGGTATCAGCATAAGGGTGAAGGAGACAGACACTGAGGACACTCAACACCTACCAAACCAGAGATCCAGAGGCTCCTAAGTGCCCATCACTGAAGTAGACTTAAAATGCACCCAACATGGCTCAGGGAATTTTGCCAAAGAGGGGGCAGAAAGATTGTTAGACATTTTGCATAGACACATTGTCTCTCCCCCATAACTGACTGCTGCCCCCCATAATGCATGGCCCACAATTCTCATGGGGTTGACCTGCATCTCCAACAAGGAAGGCCTGTTCAGAAAAGGGCAGGATGGTACCAACATACCAGTTTAGAACATTGTTTACATACTAAATATATGTCCATATCTAATAAAAATGCAAAAAATGTTTATTGTCAAGCAGAGGGAGACAACAAGAAGACAGATAGGGAGAGAGAGAGAGAATAGGTGTGTCAGGGCCTCTAGCTGTAGCAAACGAACTCCAGGTACATATGCCATTTTGTGCATCTGGCTTACATGGCTACTAGGGAATCAGAGTAGGGTTGCTGGGTTTTGCAGGCAAGCATCTTAACTGCTGAGCCATCTCCCCAGCCCCAGTCTACCTGTCCATTCTTTGCAGGTTGTAAGATAACTAGAGAGAGCCACTGACTTGGGAAGTCCTAGTGACCATTGAGTGTCTGGCAGTCTAACCCCTAAGCTAAGCCCAACCAAAGCTGAGAAAGGTTTTGACACCTTAAAACCTTCAACACACACACACACACACACACACACACACACAAATAAACAGAAAAAGGAAATGAGATAAGCTGTCTTTTTTGTGATTTTAGAATCAGGCAATACTATTCCAAAAAATAAAGTGTTCCAATGGGCTAAGCAGAGGAGTTCAGTAGATAGAAATGGACTGAAGAAAGCAGAAACAAAAGGGACTTTGTGGGGCTGGAGAGATGGCTCAGCATTTAAGGTGCTTGCTTGCAAAGCCTGATAGCCTAGGCTCGATTCCCCAGTACCCATGTAAAGCCAGATGCACAAAGTAGTGCATATGTCTGGAATTCATTTGCAGTGGCTAGAGGCCCTGGCATGCTCACTCTCTTTATGTGTATGTGTGTGTGTGTGTGTGTGTGTGAGAGAGAGAGAGAGAGAGAGAGAGAGAGGATATCTCTGTATGCTTGCCAGCAAGTGAATAACATATTTTAAAAGGGAGTTTGGTCATTTCAAAGTTACTCACCTTGTAATATGGGGTCAGGGAGACAGAATCATAGAAAAGTAACCAATTGAATATCAGATCACTCTAGGTTACTTCTTTTGTAGAAATTTGAAAATGGCTAACATGGCTCAACCTGGTGTTTGCACTTGACTTTGACAATCTACGTCCTCTCTCATCCCTGTCCCAGTACTCAATGGCCTTAGAGAGAGTAGAGTTCCTGTGCTAAAAGTCCTTAATTTACTCCCAGCCCCATTCTGGACAACAATACAGAGGTATGAGAGAGTTGTTTTAGCACGAAAGAATGGACTGTGCATATTGGGGGCCAGCGGGAGGGATGTTGACAAGATGGATGTACATGTTTAGGGTGACTAGGTTTCGCCATTGCTGCACTGGGAGGAGGCCTTCAGACGGGGTGTCTTCCAGGCAGAGGGGATGTGGGGGTGCTGATAGAGTGCTTGGAACTGTACTTTTTCTTCACTGATGGAAGAAAGAAGGAGTCAGTTCTGAGTGTTGGGGGAGAAGGAGAGCAGGTTTACGAGGAATTTTGTGATTCACCAGCCAAGGATCCTGCCATAGATTTTGTTGGCTAGAGAAAACTGTTACTGAGCCTCAGCTGGGCCTCTGTGAGTGACCATTGATTTACTTAGTCAAGAACAGGTGTTGGAAGCCACAAGCCAATCATTGTGTTTGACAGTCCTGTTTCCAGAAGCCCTACATCCATCTCCCAGGTTCCTCACTGATTTTGCCCATGGCCCTTTGACCAATCCAGAGCTGACTTGACCATGGTGGGCCATACAGCAGGCACAACTTCACCCAAACGAGAACATGAGGCCCAGATTCCAGAAGGCCTATCTGGAAGAAAGGGGGCCTCCTTCCACTGAACACCAGTTATTACCAAGGTTCTCTGATGAAACTGTGCTCGTTCCATTTGCTGCGTCAGCCTCCCTGCTGTCAATCAGAGCAGGTGAAAAGTACCAGCATCCCTGCAGAAGCTCTTCCTTTTTCTAGCATCTTCCACGGAGGCACAGTAATCTTGGGTTATTTCAAGCAAACTTGAAAAGCTGAGCCATCTCCCCTTTCTTTCTTGGGTTTATGTCAAAGGGGAAACAGCCACCATTCTTGAGCTTACAACCTGTCATGAACAGCAGATTCTCTGTAAGTCCATGACACAGGGAATGGGTGTCCCTGCCAGTTGCTGAGAGGTCCTCAGGAAAGTGGTCTTGGGCCTTAGGGCACATGGGAGTGACTGTTCCTGCACTGGAACATGTGGTAGGAAGGGAGCTTTTGCATGGTTCTGGAACTCCAGGATTACAGGGACTTCCTCGTGGTGTTCACTGCCTCCTGGACAGATTCTTCCTCTCCACTCAGCAGAGAAGCTGAAGCGCGGACACATTCAATGCAGTGTAAATCCATGCGAACGTTGAAGTATCTCCAGGATCATTGGTGGTGCTAAAGTAGCTCCATGTTTATGATTTTTTGTTTATCTGTTTGTTTTCTGGTTTATTTTTTGAGGTAGGGTCTCCCTCTAGCCCAGGCTCACCTCCAACTCATGACAATCTTCCTACCTCTGCCTCCCAAGTACTGGGATTATAGGCATGAGCCACTGTTGCAGTCAGGTCCGTATTGCTGGCAGAACTCACCCCACCAAGAGCAGCTTGTGGAAGAAAAGGTTTATTTTGGCTTACAGACTCAAGGGGAAGCTCCATGATGGCAGGGAAAACAAGGACAGGAGCAGAGGGTGGACATCACCCCCTGGCCAACATCAGGTAGACAACAGCAATAGGAGAGTATGCCAAACACTGGCAAGGGTAAACTGGCTATAATATCCATAAGCCTACCCCCAACAATGCACTGCCTCCAGAAGACTTTAATTTCCAATTTCCATTAGCTGGGGAGACTAGTGTTCAGAATACCTAAGTTTATGGAGGACACCTGAATCAAACCACCACAACCACCATGACCAGAGTCTGGCTCTGATTTTATATCTATTTGCCAAGTTGGGACTCATTTTAGCTCAGGCTGACCTGGAATTCACTATGTAGTTTCAGGGTGGCCTTGCACTCATAGTGATCCTCCTACCTCTGCTTCCTGAGAGCTAGGATTAAAGGTGTGCACCACCACACCTGGGTGGCTCTAGTATTTTTAATAGTGGATTTTTAAAACATATCATAAACCTACAATGTCTTTAGGGAAGTGACCAGCTCTCTTGACCTGCCACTTTCCAGGTGTCTTTTATGACTTGGCAGGACTTTTTGGTCTGCAGAAATATTCTGTCTCAGCATGTTCCTAGACTATAAGATTTGAGTTGCTTTGTGTGTGTGTTTTTAAATTTTTTGTTTATTTATTTGAAAATGACAGACAGCGAAAGAGAGAGGGAGAGAGAGAGAGAGAATGGGCACGCCAGGGCCTCCAGCCACTGCAAACGAACTCCAGATGCGTGCATCCCCTTGTGCATCTGGCTAACATGGGTCCTGGGGAATTGAGCCTCGAACCGGGGTCCTTAGGCTTCACAGGCAAGCGTTTAACCACTAAGCCATCTCTCCAGCCCGCGTTGTGCTTTTTAAAAATTTATTTATTTATTTATTTATTTATTTATTTATTTATTTGAGAGAGAGAGGAGAATGGACACCATAAGGCCTCCAGCCATTGCAAATGAACTCTAGACATATGCACCACCTTGTGCATCTGGCTTACATAGGTCCTAGGGAATCGAACCTGGGTCCTTTGGCTTTATAGGCAAGCAAATTAACCACTAAGCCATCTCTCCAGCCCTGCTTTATGTTTATAGTATGCATATTGTATTTCTCTGAAAACTAGATTAGGTTTTTTCCCTTTATTATTTTTTTTTTTGAAAAAAGAAATAAAATGGCTTACATGGGAAATGTACTATTTTCTCTCCTGGTTTCTCAGGTGAAATAACAACTAGTGGCCGGACCTTTAATATGATTATGACTCTATTGCTTTGATTATTTTCGTCTTCTTTGTTACTGGGGATTGAACCCATGGTGCATGCTAAACAAACACTCTACAACTGAGCTACTTTCCCCGCCCACAATATTGCGTTTTAGCCTGTCTTTTGAGATCTAATGCAGGAACTTAGTTCAAAATAAAGACATACTATAATAGGACTTTTCTTTTTTTAAAAAAATTTATTTATTTATTTGCCAGCAAAGAGGGAGAGATAGAGAGAGGAGATAGACAGAGAGGGAACGGGCATGCCAGGGCCTGTAGCCATCACAAACAAACTCCAGATGCATGTGCCCCCTTGTACATCTGGCTTACATGGGTACTGGGGAATTGAACCTAGGTCCTTTGGCTTTGCAGGCAAGAGCTTTAACCACTAAGCCATCTCTCCAGCCCTAATAGGACTTTTCAACACACTTCAGTCTCCAGCCATAGCACCTTAGCTGTATTATACTGAACAATTGGGAACACTATTTAAAATAATGAAAAAAAAAATTAAAAAGAATGAAAGTTGTACTAGCTCCCAGGTACAACACTTATCTAGCAAGTTGGGGTCCAGTAGCAGGGGAAAAAATGGTATAAAAAATTGAACTAGAGAGATACTTTAGCAGTTAAGGCACTTGCCTATGTTGCCTAAGGACCCAGGTTCAATTGTTTCTTCAGTAGATGGAGCTTAATTCTTGACTTTGGGCTACTGACAGACAGACTTCTTTCAAAGAATCTAATTCAGAAAAAGAAGTTGCTTCACAGTAGAAAATTTGGTAGATATTGCTAAGTGATCAAAGTTTTAGAAAATAGATTTGGGGGCTGGAGAGATGGCTTAGCGGTTACGCACTTGCCTGTGAAGCCTAAGGGCCCCGGTTCGAGGCTTGATTCCCCAGAACCCATGTTAGCCAGATGCACAAAGGGGCGCATGCGTCTGGAGTTCGTTTGCAGTGGCTGGAGGCCCTGGTGTGCCCACTCTCCTCTCTCTGCCTCTTTCTCTCTCTGTCTGTTGCTCTCAAATAAATAAAAATAAACAACAACAACAAAAATTTAAAAAATAGATTTTTTGGGTGGGGGGGTCAAAGTTGGGTTTTGCTCTATCCCAGGCTGACCTGGAATTTGCTTTGTAGTCTCAGGGTGGGCTTGAACTTGTGGCAATAATTCTCCTACCTCTGCCTCCTGAGTGCTTGGAATAAAGGTGTGCACCATCGCACCTGGCAAAAAATAAATTTTTTAAGTCGTTAAAAAACATTAGCATGAGCTGGAGTGATGGCTTAGCAGTTAAGGCATTTGATGGCAAAGCCAAAGGACCCAGCTATCCCCCAGGGCCCACATAAAGCCAGATGCACAAGGTGGCATATGTGTCTGGAGTTTGTTTGTAATGGCTAGAGGCCCTGGTGCACCCATTCCCTCTCTCTGGTATGCCCATTCTCTCTCTCTCTCTCTCTCTCTCTCTCTCTCTCTCTCTGTCTCTCAAATAAATAAAATATTAGCAGGTTGCATTGTAATTGTAATGTAATTGTATGCCACAATTAAGTAGGAATTAACTCATATATGTATACCTCATCCAATTCATATATGCAAGCCTGGTCCAATATTTAAAAATTCATTAATGTGGTCAACAATTTAAAAAAATCATAGAATCATATCAACAAATGCAGAGAAAGCATATGACAAATCCAACACTAGTGCATGATTTTAAAAAAAAATCACACCAATGGAAAGAAATGACCGCAGTGCTCAGTACTGCAATATCTCTATCACACCTTCCAAGGCTCGTCTAATGCAGAAGAGGTGGCAGCAAGAATGTAAGAGCCAAAGGAAGGGCAGGACTCCTTACAACATGCTCCTTCCAGACACAAAATGGCCTGGATATCCATGGCCTCACAGTGCCTGATGCTGCCTGCATAAGACCATCATAAGAGGAGGAAAAGATTGAGATATCAAAAGTAAAAGAGAGACTGATTGAGATGGGGAGGGGGTATGATGGAGAGTGGAGTTTCAAAGGGGTAAGTGGGGGGAGGGAGGGTATCACCATGGGGTATTTTTTATAATCATGGAAATTGTTAATAAAAAAAATTATTTCAAAAAATCATACCAAATTAGGAATGGGGAGGGGGAGGAATTTCTTCAGCTTTATAAAGAATAGCTATAAAAATTCTACAAGTAACATTACACTTAGTGGTGAAAAACTCAAATCTTTCCTACTAAGAGGAGGAATGGGGTACAGGATGTTCTCTCCTGTTACTTTACATCATCGTATTAAATGTCATAAATAACTGAAGAAGACAAGGAAAGAATAGAAAAGATGAAGGTAAGTAAAACTGTCCCTGCAGATGACAGGCCCATTAATGCAGGAAAGCCCCCCCAAAAAAAAAAAAAAAAAAAGGAAAAATTAAAAAACGAAGACTTTTGTGCAATTAGAGAACATTACAGCACACACAGAGTTAATATAAAAAAGTCATTTCTTTCCTATAGCCAACAATGAACAAATGGAATTTGAATTTAAAAACATAATAATGAGCTAGAGAAATGGCTCAGTAGTTAAGGTGCTTGCCTTCAGAGCCTAAGGACCAAAGTTCGATTCCCCAGTGCCCACGTAGAAGCAGATGCACAAAGTGGTGCATACATCTGGAGTTCATTTGCAATGGCTGGAGGCCCTGGTGCACCATTCTCTCTCTCCATCTCTCTCCCCTGCAAATAAATAAATAAATACATAGTAACATCTACATTCCCACTGTTGTAGACAGCTTCATGTTGCTGGGATGAACATGCACACCAGGCACAGATTATGGAGGAAGGGGTTTATTTCAAGCTTATAGAGCCAGGGGAAGTTCCATCAACGGCAGAAGAAGCTGGCTGCCATTCATAAATCCAAGCAGAGAGAGAAACCACGGCCAGTCCCAAACACTGAAAAGCAGCAAGCAGGGACCCCCCCCAGAAATCAAACCTCTCTGCAGAACCTCAGGCTGGAATTCAGATCCACCCTAGTGACATCTCCTCCAACCAGGTGACTGGACACCCAAGTTATAAGCTTTAATACGACACCCTAGTCTGTGGGGGACATACAGTCAAACTACTACACCACCTCCCAAGGTACAATACTTAGGTATAAATTTAACACAATAGGTGCAATATACATATGGGGAAAACTACAAAATTCTGATTTAAAAAATGCTGTCATTTAAATATGGTTTGTCCTCACTGAAACTCAGGTTGAGGCTTGGTCTCCAAGGTAATAGTATTGGCAAGTGATGGAGCCTTTTCGAGATATTAGGGACACAGGGGATCCACCCCCATGAGATAATGTAGTGTGTGCAGGGCTGGGTTGCTCAGTGCAAAAGAGGGGTCGCTATAAAGCAGGCCAGCCTTCCTTCTGCCTCTGTCTAGCACATATGTTCCTCCTGTGTGTATCTACTCCCCCTTCTGCTATGTTGTAATGTGGCACAAGGCACTTACGAAATAGAAACCAGTCATATGCCAGCACCTTGCTTTTGGATCTCCAAAACTGTGACCTACATAAACCTCAAGTTTTCTTAAAACTTTTTTATTGACAACTTCCATAATTATAGACAATAAACCAGGATAATTCCCTCCCATCCCCCACTTCCCCTTCACAAATTCATCCTCCATTATATTCCACCCCCCCCTCAATTAGTCTCTCTTTTATTTATTTTATTTTATTTTATTTTATTTTTTGGTTTCTCGAGGTAGGGTTTCACTCTAGTCCAGGCTGACCTGGAATTCATTATGTAGTCTCAGGGTGGCCTTGAACTCATGGTGATCTTTCTACCTCTGCCTCCGTAGTGCTGGGATTTAAGGCACGCACCACCATGCCCAGCCTTTCTTTTATTTTGATGTCATCATCTTTTCCTCCCATTGTGAGGTTCTTGCGTAGGTAGTGCCAGGCACTGTGATATTGTGTTGTGGACATTCAGGCCATTTTGTGTGTGGAAGATTGCATTATAAGCAGTCCTACCCTTCCTTTGGCTCTTGCATTCTTTCTGCCACCTCTTCTGTAATGGACTCTGAGACCTGGAAGGTGTGATAGGGATGCCTCAGTGCTGAACATTCCACTGTCACTTCTTCTCAACACTACGGTGCCTTTTGAGTCATCCCATGGTCACTGCCATTGGAAAAGAGAAGCTTCTCTAACCAAAAGTGAGGGAAGCATTAATATATGGGCATGAACATAAGAAAAGTGCTTACAGGGCAGTTTGGTGAGCATAATATATGCATTTAGCCAGACACCAGCAGGTGTTACACTCCTAGGGCTCATGATCTTCCACTATAGGCTTTTCACTAGGTTTTAAGTATCAAATATGTATTCCCTCCCTTGGAGTGGGCCTTCAGTCCAATTAGAGAGCACTTGGTTTCTCCCATAACAGACATGCCACTATTGCACTACTTGGAACATTTTAAATATTTTTATTTATTTATTTATGAGAGAGAAAAAGAGCCAGGGAGAGAGAGAGAAAATGGGCACACCAGGGCCTCCTACCACTACATACCAACTTCAGACATGTGTGCTACCTTGTGCATCTGGCTTATGTGGGTCCTGGGAAATCCAACCTGAGTCCTTTGGCTTTGCAGGTAAGCACCTTAACCACTTAGCCATCTTTCCAGCCCCATTTGTTGTTGTTTTTTTAAGTAGTTTATTTATTTATTTGCAAGCAGAGAGAGATAAAGAGAAGAGAGACAGAGAAAATGAAGACACCAAGGCCTATAGCCACTGCAAATGAATTCCAGCACATGTGCCACTCTGCGTCTGGTTTTAAGTAGGTACTGGGGTATCAAACACGGGTAAATAGGCAAAGCATCCTAACCACTGAGCCATCTTCCCAGCCCAGTTTTTAAAATTAATTGATTAATTAATTTGAGAGAGAGAGAGAGAGAAAGGCATATAGACAGAAAATGGGCACACCAGGAGCTCCAGTGACTGCAAATAAACTCCAGACACTTGTGCCACCCTGTGCATCTGGTTTATGTGTGTACTAGGGAATCAAACCTGGGTTCTTAGGCTTCACAGGCAAGTGCCTTAATTGCAAAGCCACTTCTCTAGCCCATTTTGTTGTTGTTGATTTGTTTCTTGTTTGATTTGTTTTGTTTTGGCTTTTTGAGGTAGGGTCTCACTCTAGCCCAGGCTGTCCTGGAATTCACTATGGAGTCTCAGTGTGGCCTTGAGCTCATGACAATCCTCCAACCTCTGCCTCCAGAGTGCTGGGATTAAAGGCGTGCACCACCATGCCTGGCTAGGACCCATGTTTGATTCTTCAGGTCCCATGTAAGCCAGATGCACAAAGTGACACAAGCATGTAAGGTTGCACATGGGCACAAGGTGGCACACGCATCTGGAGTTCGGTAGCAGTGGCTGGAGGCCCTGGCATGCCAGTTCTCTCTCTCATAAAAAATTACAAAAAATTTTCCATCTCCTCAGTGATATGCCCTACTTTGGAGGCAGTGGTAGGGGGATCGCTGTGAGTTTGAGGCCATGCTGAGACTACATAGTGAATTCCAGGTCAGCCTGCGCTAGAGCAACCAACTCTGTATCGAAAAACAAACATGGGTCCTTAGGCTTCACAGGCAAGCAACTTAACTGCTAAGTCATCTCTCCAACAGACTGACCTGGAATTCCCTATGTAGCCTCAGGGTGGCCTTGAACTCACAGCAATCCTCCTACCTCTGCCTCCCAAGTGCTGGGATTAAAGGCGTGAGCCACCACACCCAGCCAGAAACTATTTTTTTTAATAATATGGAGGGAAGATGTGTAAATTAATAAATATGGGGGCTGGAGAGATGGCTCAGTAACTAAAGAAATTGCCTGCAAAGCTTAATGACCTGGGTTTGATTCCCCATGACCTGAGTTCAATTACCCCGTACCCACATAAACCCAGATGCACAAAGTGGCACATGCATCTGGAGTTCATTTGCAGCAGCTAGAGGCCCTGGCACACCCATTCTTTCTCTGTGTCTGCCTCTCTTCTCTCTATCTGCTTGCAAACAAATAAATAAAAAATATATGAATTAAAACAAGCAAAAAGAAATATGGAAAAGCTTTCAGTTAACCCAAGTGTATTCAGAAGCATGAAAAGGGTTCACACTGGAAAGCAATCTTCACTGACTACAGTTGAATTCGCAGAGGAGAACAACCCTACGGAGGAGCCTTGCTTAAGCCTTCACTTCTGTTGTTGTTTGAGGTAGGGTTTCACTCTATCCCAGGCTGACCTTGAATTCACTATGTAGTCCCAGGGTGGCCTCGAACTCACAGCAATCCTCCCACCTCTGCCTCCAGAGTGCTGGGATTTAAAGGCGTGAGCCAACACACCTAGCCAAGCCTTCACTTTTTCTGGCTGACTTCAGACATGAAAACCCCACACTGTGGGAATCTAGGGGCAGGGAACTCCATCTGATCTTTGTAAACACCTAGAGAAAGCTTTCTGTGGATCCGGTTCCATTTGACAACATGAAAGAATTCACACTAGAAAGAATCCCTAAATATAGCATGAGGGAAGGCTTCATTTTCACATGCTCTTTCTGCCACTTAGGAGAATGCACTGTGGAGAGAATTTTCTCAAGGTAGAGCATGTGGGGTTGCCTCTGTTTAATTTGTGGATATATATATATCTCCAAACACACATATATCTGCCACACGAAACCTTGAATATATGTGGGAAAGTATCCAAACAGCCCATGTGTAATAATACTCTCAGGATCAAAACTCTATAAATATGAAGAAAAAAAGAACAAAACTATTAGCTGTAGTGAAGACTTCCAAGTCCTATGAGAAGTCCTCACGTAGTAGAATCACAGCAACATAATTTCAAGCACCTGTATACAAAGTAATTTGCATAGAAAATTCAGGAAAATACACGGCCTGAAGGAGAGTTGTAGCAATTATGTATTTATTTATTTATTTGCAAGCAGAGAGAGAGGCCAAGAGAAGAGACAAACACAGAGAGAATGGACGTGCCAGGGCTTCTAGCCATGCAAACAAACTCCATACACATTCACCACCTTGTGCATCTGACTCTACACAGGTACTGGGGAGATGAACCAGGCTGTTAGACTTTGCAGGCAAGTGCCTTAACCACTGAGCCACCTCCCCAGCCCAGTTACAGCAGTTATAAATACATCATCTTTACCAGTGACTCGTCGTCAAATCAACCTCTGGAGCCAGGAGTGGTAAATCATGCCTGTAATCCCAGCAGCCAGGAGGCTAAGGCAGAAGGATTGCTGTGAATTTGAGGCCAGACTGGGTTACATAGTAAATTCTGAGCCAGACTGAGTTAGAGTCAAGGTGGGGTCTCACTGTAGCCCAGGCTGACCTGGAATTCACTATGCAGTCTCAGGGTGGCCTCAAACTCATTGATCCTCCTACCTCTGCCTCCCAAGTGTTGGGATTAAAGGTGTGCGCCACCACGATGCCTGGCCCAGATTATATACACACACACACATATATATACATATACATATACATATACATATACATATACATATACATATACATATACATATACATATACATATACATATATATGTATGTATATATATGTGTAAATTTTGATCAGTCTCTGAAGTATTTGTGTCTAGTCACTCTTCTACTCATTTGGGGTGTGTATATGAGTGCAAGCACATGTGTGCTACGGGCACTTGTGGAGGCCAGGGACAGTTTTCAGGTCTTTCCTGGCCTCCCACCTTGTTTTGAGGCAGGGTCTCGTGGTTGTTCACTGCTACCTTCAGAAGCTTCTGGCAAATTCCCCTCCCTCCCTCTGTCTTTCTTCTTGTCATAGGTGCACTGGGATTCCAGAAGCCCACTGTCACTTCTGGCTTTTCACATGAGGCCTTTGGGTCTGAACTTGGCTGCTCAGAGCTGCATGGCAAGTGTTTAATCACTGAGCCATCTCCCCAGCCCCTAGTCTTTCTTAAAAATAAATTTGGAGGGCTGGGGAGATGGCTCGGCAGTTAAGGCACTTGCCTGCAAAGACTAATGACCTGGGTTCAATTCCCCAGGCCCCAGTAAAGCCAGGCACACAAAGTGGTGCACGTGTCTGCAGTTTGTTCACAGTGGCTGGAAGCCCTGTCAGGCCCATTCTCTCTGTCTGTCTCTCTTCTCTCTGTGCTTGTAAATAAATAAATTAAAAATTATAAAATGTGGATATGACATAATTCTGAAATGTTGATTTAAGCAACTGTATATGAGTTTAATAGGTAGTGAGTTTTTATTTTTTAACTAAGCCAGGTAATAAGTGTTTCCTTTTTATTGTTGACTATGTTGGCTCCAGGAATGAAGTGAAATATCTAATAAGCTTAATTTTCTTTAATTTTTATTATTTTTATTTGTTTATCTGAGAGCAACAGACAGAGAGAGAAAGAGGCAGAGAGAGAGAGAGAGAATGGGCGCTCCAGGGCTTTTAGCCACTACAAACGAACTCCAGACACATGCACCCCCTTGTGCATCTGGCTAACATGGGTCCTGGGGAATCGGGCCTCGAACCGGGGTCCTTAGGCTTCACAGGCAAGCACTTAACCGCTAAGCCATTTCTCCAGCCCAGCCTTAATTTTTATACAGTGTTTTAGTAATCAGGGTAAAAAAAAAAAAAAAAAAAAAAACATTGAAAAATGAGGCTTAAGCGCCACATGTTCTCTCTCATATGTGGATCCTAGCTACAGATGACTGGGCTTCTGCATGAGAATAAAAATACTTAGTAGCAGAGGCCAGTAAGTTAAAAAGGAGACATAAAGGGTAGAGAAAGGAAGGGAGGAGGGTACTTAATAGGTTGATATTGTATATATGTAATTACAATGATTGTAATGGGGAGGTAATATGATGGAGAATGGAATTTCAAATGGGAAAGTGTGAGTGTGGGGAGGGAGGGAATTACCATGGGATATATTTTATAATCATGGAAAATGTTAATAAAAATTTTAAAAAAAATGAGGCTTTACTAATTATTGGGCTTTTCAGCCTGGCCTTCACTAACTTAACTCTTCCTTTTTGGAAATGAGTGATATTTCTTACGTGGATTTTATACTTTCATATTTATATTTTTTGGTGTGGGTGTGGTGTATGCATATGTATGTGCAGATGTGTATGCCCCTTGTGCACACATGCAGAGGCCAAAGGAGGATGTCACTCTTCTGTCGGAGTCTTTCACTGATGGTGAAGCTCATTGTTTTCTAGTTAGACGGCGGCCGGAGTCCCAGCGATCCTTCTGCCTCCGCCCTCCTCAGCGCTGAGGTTACGGCACGCACCACCACCGCTGGCTTTTGAGGACGGCGCTGGGGTCAAGCTCAGGACCTCACGCTTGCACAGCAAGTGCTCTTACCCACTGAACCACCAACCCAGCTCCTGGGTTTTTTACTATTTTGTTTGTTTTTTCGGTCTGTTTTTTACTCTTTCGATGTATATTTTCCTCAAATAAGATTCCTGTGCATGTCCTGTAGAAGGAATTTCTTTTAAAATATATATATATATTTAATATTTATTTATGAGAGAGAGAATGGGAACAGGCAAGCCAGGACCTCCCTGACACTGCAAACAAATTGCAGATGCATGTGCCACTTAATGCATCTGGCTTTATGTGACTACTGGGGAATTGAACCCACACCCTCAACTACTGAGCTATCTCTCCAGCTTCAGGAATTTCTTAACTGTATCCAACAATTAATACAGTAGCAAATACATATATTGGCTTTTCAAGGTAGGGTCTTGCTCTAGCCCAGGCTAATTTGGCATTCACTCTGTAGTTCCAGGCTGGCCTTGAATTCACAGGGACCCTCCTACCTCTGCCTCCCGAGTACTGGGGATTAAAGACATGCACCACCATATCCAGCTTACAAATATATCTTGGACTTACTGAGAAAACATCTGAAAATATCTTATGGTAAGAAAGAGTATACTAGGAAATAAAAAGGCAGACTAGGGGCTGTCTTGCAAAGCCTGACAACAGGGGTCCAGTACACATGTAGAAGCAGATGTACAAAGCAGTGCATACATCTGGAGTTCGTCTGTAGCAGCAGGAGGCAGGGCCTGGTGAACTCATATCCTTCACCCCTTCTCTTAAATAAATAAATAAACATTTCTTGAAAAGTGGCCTAGATTTCTGGGTAAGATGGACTAGGAGTCTCAAGAAAGAAACCTAGGGAAAGAAAAAGGCAAGATAACTCACAATATGATCTTTTTAAGCAAGAGACAACAAGATCTTTAAAGCCCCATCCCTTTTGGGTTTTTTTTGTTGTTGTTTGTTTGCTTTGCTTTTTTTTTTTTTAAGGTATGGTCTTGCTCTATCTCAGGCTGACCTGGAATTCCCTATGTAGTCTCAGGGCGGCCTCGAACTCACAGTGATCCTCCTACCTCTGCCTCCCAAGAGCTGGGATTAAAGGAGTGCGCCACCACGCCTGGCTCCAAAGGCACTTCTTCAACCAGGTGAGAGCCCCGTGGAAAAAGCAGAAGAGAGGCAGGAATGCTTCTCTCGCACAACCACACTTGCCTGCATCAGCGAGCGCCACAGAAACTGCAGGGAGGTCCCTCCCTCCCCGACCAGCCTACATGGCCAGAAGAACCTGAAGGAGAGCTCAGGGCCAGCCGAGCTCCTTGCAAGCACCGCCAGGCGGTGTGTCACATCCTGCCCTCTCTTACCAGTCAGCACCAGACACCAGAGGTTGCGGGAAGCCACAGCCTTGCACCCGCCCCGCCCCGCCCCTCCCCTCAGTGCCCAGAGTAGCTGAGCAGCCAGCCCACACAAGCCAGGTGGACAGTGGATCACAGCTCAGCTAGATGAGATAGAAACTCGCTTCAAGGCCCAGCGTGGTGGCTCACGCCTTTCATCCCAGCCCTCGGGAAGCAGAGGAAGGAGGATCACTGTGAGTTCAAGGCTACCCTGACACTACATAGTGAATTCCAGGTTAGCCTGGACAAGAGTGACACCCTACCTCGAAAAACCAGGGGAAAAAAAAAGGAAGTTCACTTCAAAAACCTTCTGAAAGCATTGCTTAAATTAAACATTGATACTTCTAGAAAGTAGATTTGATCAAGTTTATAAGTCTTTCAAGTTTTTCTTTTGATGTCAAAAGTAATTACTTTGGACGAAGGAGATCTCTCAGTATAGTGCTAGCCTTGTAAACATGAGGACCTGAGTTCAATCCCCCGTACCCACATCAAATGCTAGGCGTAGTAACTGCATGCACCTATAATCCCAGTGCAGGAGAAGGTCCTGGGAGGATCCCCAGGGCTTTGCTGGCCAGTCACTCTAGCCTAACTGATGAGCTCCAGGACAATGACACAGTGTCTCTAAAGAGGGAGATTGCATTTCTGAGGATGGCGGCTGAGGTTGTCTTGGCCACATGTGCATACACACACACACACACACACACACGCACACACACACACACACACACACACACACACAAAATGCTAGAGGCTGAGGAGATGGCAGAGGTTTAAGGCCCTTGTTTGTAAAGCTGCCATCCAGGATCCAATTCCCCCAACACCCATGTCGAACCAGAGGAAAGGTAACTGTGTCTGTGACCCAACAGTGCCACCACGATGGGAGGTGGAGCCAGGAGACTACACTCCACAGAAACTGGAGAATGTGAACGCCACAGGCCAGCCGGCCAGCCCGAGCTTTGTTTGCAGGAGCAAGAGACCCTACATCAAAGGAGGGGACGCACAGACTCCTTGAGGTTGTCCTCCGACCTTCACGTATGCACCCATGGACACACACACATATAAGTTAAAAACATATATGTAATTTTTATAGTTATTAACATTATGTACTTGCAACTTGTATTTCTTTCCTCGTGTTAATTTTCTTTTTTATGGTTATATTGTCATAACTTTTATTTATTTATTTATTTTGTTTTTTTGAGGGAGGGTCTCACTCTAGTTCAGGCTGAACTGGAATTCACTCTGTAGTCTTAGGGTAGCCTCGAACTCACAACAATCCTCCTACCTCTGCCTCCCGAGTGCTGGGATTAAAGGCGTGTGCCACCATGCCCGGCATAACTTTTTTTTTTTTTTTTTTGGTTTTTTGAGGTAGGGTCTCACTGTGGCTCAGGCTGACCTGGAATTCACTATGTAGTCTCAGGGTGGCCTTGAACTCTCGGAGATCCTCCTACCTCTGCCTCCCAAGTGCTGGGATTAAAGGCGTGCGCCACCACGCCCGGCCCAGCATAACTTTTATTCTGACTATGATTCATCCTTCTTTCATCATACCAAAGGGTGAAAAGTGGTGCAAAGATCTGGTGTTCATTTGCAGTGAGTGGCGAGAGACCTTACCCCGCCAAATAAAAAATAAATAATTTTTTTCAATATTTGTATTTATTTGCAAGCAGAGACAGAGAGGGAGAGAGGAAGAGAGAGAAAGACTGTGTGCACCATGACCTCCGGCCACTACAAATGAACTCCAGAAGCATGCACTATTTTGTGCATCCAGCTTTGCATGGTGACTGGGGAATCAAACCCAGGTTGTCAGGCTTTGCAGGCAAGTGCCTTAACTATTGAGCCATCTCTGCAGCCCTAAGTAATTTTTTAAACTCAAATAAGTTCAAAAGCCCCCACACTTGGCTAGTTTAAAGGAAAGAAAAAAAATGACCTAAGTTCTAGTTTCAGTGAGAAACCCATCATGAGAAAATAAGGCAATAGAACAACATAGGACAGCTTTCTACGTCTTCCTCTGGCCTCTGCATGTGTATACATGGGGTACATGCATCTGCATGCACCCACATGCATACACCCCACACACACTATATACAAAGATATATAGGGAACAAATGGCAAGAATAAATTGTTCCTTATTAATAATTACACTAACTAAATGGATCAACTATCCCAAATAAAAAGACAGACATTGGTATGATGTTTTTTTTTAATAACCCAGCAGCTCTTTGCTGTGTAGAAAAAATATTTTTTTTAATTTCAAAGATACAATAGACTAAAATTAGAAGCTCAATAAAAGATATACCATGCAAATAATATTAACCAAAAGATAGATGAAATGGCTACTGATATCACATAAAATTAGAATTAAGGGTAAAGAGATGGCTTAGTGGTTAAGCACTTGCCTGTGAAGCCTAAGGACCCTGGTTTGAGGCTCGATTCCCCAGGACCCATGTAAGCCAGATGCACAAGGTGGTGCATGCATCTGGAGTTTGTTTGCAGTGGTTGGAGGCCCTGGCGTACCCATTCTCTTTCTCTCTCAATCTGCCTTACTGCCACTCTTAAATAAATGAATAAAAATAAATAAATAAAATAGAATTAAGACAAAATTTTTACTAGATACATTTTTAAAATATATTTTATTTATTTATTTATTTGAGAGAGAGAAAGAGACAGAGAGAGAGAGAATGGGCACACCAGGGCCGCCAGCCACTGCAAACAAACTCCATATGCATGTGCCCCCTTGTGCATCTGACTTACGTGGGTCCTGGGGAATTGAACCTAGGGGCTTTGGCTTTGCAAGCAAACGCCTTAACTGCTAAGCCATATCTCCAGCCCTAGATACATTTTTTAATATTTTTATTTATTTGAGAGAGAGTGAGAAATACAGATAGAGAGAGAATGTGGGCCTGGAAGGGCCTCCAGCCAATGCAAACAAACTCCAGATGCATGTGCACCTTGTACATCTGGCTTACATGGGTATTAGGGAATCAAACCTGGGTCCTTTGGTTTCCAAGATAAGTGCCTTAACTGCTAAGCCATCATTCCAGCCCTAGATGCATTTATAATGGTGAAAAGTTTAATACATCAAGATAATGTAGCAATTATAAACATACATGCACCTCACAATAATGACTAAAAATAAACTATTAGACAATAATATCATAAAGGAAGAGAAAGGAAAGTGGAGTTAAAATATTCTGGGTACTTTGTATTATCTAGAAACTGAAAGTCCTAATTTATATTAGATTCCAGCAAATCAAGCAATCATATTGTAATCTCTATGGCAATCCCTTTAAAGAAGAGCAAAGATAATGTATAGTCAGTGAACTAATAAAAAGAAAGAATTACTTATTTACAACTGATTGATCTAAGAGAAGGGAAGAAAAGAAAACCAAACATTAAATTTATCCCAGCACTTGGGAGGCTGAGGTAGTTGAGGATCACCATGAGTTCAAGGCTAGCCTGGGACTACAGAATGAGTTCTAAATTAACCTGGACTGGAATAGGACCCTACTTTGAAAACAGGGGGAAAAATAAGTTGATTAGCTTCTCTGTTACAAAAAGTAAAATTGTAGATTTAAAATCTTTAGCTGGGGGACTGGGAAGGTGAGGTTAAAGGTTAGAGGTTAAAGGCACTTCCCAGCAAGGCCTGCCAGCCAGGTACCCATGTAAAGCTAGATGCACAGGGTGGTGTATGGGTCTGGAGTTTGTCTACAGCTGTGAGAGGCCCTGATGCTCTCACATTTGCTCTCCCTTTCTGCTTGCAAATAAGTAAATAAATAAATAATACTTTAAAAAAAAATCTTAAGCTGGGGACTATCTGCTTGGGACCTCTTCCAGCTGAGGAGCTTTTCTGCTTTTTTCCCCTAAAGTCAATCTAAAAAAGAAATTTCAAGCCTGGTATTGTGATACATACTTGTTGTGGTGGTTTGCATGTAAATGGTCCCATAGCCTCTGGGTTTTGTTTTTTTTTTTCTGTTTGTTTTTCGAGGTAGAATCTCTTTCTAGCCCAGGCTGACCTAAAATTCCGTTTTGTTTTGTTTTGTTATGTTGTTGTTTTGTTTTGTTTTGTTTTGTTTCCCGAGGTACAGTTTTCACTCTAGCCCAGGCTGACCTGGAATTCACTTTGTAGTCTCAGGATGGCCTTGAACTCATGGCGATCCTCCTACCTCTGCCTCCTGGGATTAAAGGCCTGCGCACCATGCCCCGGCTGCCTCTGGTATTTTTGATTAAGCTTTCTCCTTAGTGTCCAGCAGGTGGAGCCCTGCTGGAGGAGGTGTGTGACTAGGTGTGGCTCTTGAATGCAGCCTGTGGGCTCAGAGTCAGCTCATGCTTGCTGGTGCTGGTTGTTTGCTCTCTGCTGTAGACGTATGAAGTGAGCCAGCTTCTTCCACCATAATGAAGCTTTCCCTAGAATCTATCAACCTGAAATAAATCCCATAAACTGCTTCAGGTCAGATGTTTGTCCCAGCAACAAGAAAGTAATTGCAAACCCTGTAATCCCAGCACTCAGGAGGTTGAAGCAGGAGAGTTGCAAGTTTGAGGCCAGCCTGAGCAGAATAGCAAACTTCAAGCAAGCCTGAAAAAATTCCTTCTCAAGAATAAAACAAAACCCTGAATAACTAGCAAAATTTAGTATTTAGGTTTAAAAAATGTACCAAATATTCGCAGATTAAAATAAAAAGAGGAAGTGTATGATTCATGCCTAAGACATTTTCTGAGTGCTAGTTATATGTCTCAGCTACCTAACCACAGACTACTGCCATTTATTTATAAGGACCTACTGTGTGCTAGCCGCTTAACAGGGATCCACCCTGTGAGACAGACATGACTGTGTCTCATTTTTCCTGTATTTGTTAAGATTTGCTTTGTGTCCTAATATGTGGTCTATTTTAGAGAATGTTCCATGTGCTGCTGAAAAGAATGTATATTCTGCAACCTTTGGATGAAATGTCCTGTATATATCTTTTAGGTCCATTTGTTCGATGACCTCATATAGTCCAGATGCCTCTCTGTTTATTTTTTCCTGGGATGACCTGTCAATCAATGAGAGTGGGGTGTTGAAGTCACCCACAACCACTGTTTTTGGTGTTATCTGTGACCTTAGCTCTAATAACGTTTGTTTGATGAATTTGGGGACCCCCATGTTAGGTGCATATATGTTTAGGATTGTAATGTCCTCCTATTGTAGTGTGCCCTTAATTAATATAAAGTGACCTTCCTTATCTTTCTTAATGAATGTTGGACTGAAGTCTGTCTTGTCAGATATTAGGATTGCAACCCCTGCTTGTTTTCTAGGCCCATTTGCTTGACACACTGTTTTCCAAACTTTTACCCTAACATAATGTCCATCCTTCGTAGAAAGGTGGGTTTCTTGGAGGCATCAAATTGTAGGATCCTGCTTTTTAACGCAGTCTGCAAGCCTATGTCTTTTGTTTGGACTGTTGAGGCTGTTGATAGTAAGAGATATTATTGAAAGATGTGTATTTATGTTTGCCATTTTTTTGTAGTTCTTCCGGTTCTACCTTTGTTCTCTTATGTTAACTAGTATTTGAGTATTGTTTGTTTTTTCCAGGTTCCTTATATGTGTGCTTTTCTTTCTCTTCAGGATGGAGGATTCTTTCAAGTATTTTCTGTAGAGCTGATTTTGTCTTCAAATACTCCTTTAACCTGCTTTTGTCATGGAATGTCCTTATTTCTCCGTCTATTTGAATAGATAGCTTTGCAGAATAAAGTAACCTTAGTTGACAGTTGTTATCTTTCAGAACTTGGAATATATCACTCCAAGCCCTTCTGGCTTTTAAAGTTTGTGTTGAGTAATCTGCTGTAATCCTGATGGACTTGCCTTTGTAGGTAACTTGATTTTTCTCTCTAACTGCTTTCAATATTTTTTCTTTGGATTGTGTGTTTGGTAGTTTGATTATAATATCGCGAGGAGAGGTTCTTTCCAGGTTTTGTCTGGTTGGTGTTCTAAAGGATTCCTGTATCTGCATTGGCACCTCTTTCCCAATTTGGGGGAAGTTTTCTTCTACGATTTTGTTGAAGATGCCTACTATGCCTTTCGAGCAAAGTTCTTCACCTTCTACTATACCCTAAATTCTTATGTTTTATCTTTTCATAGTGTCCCAGATATCTTGAAATTCCATTCATACTTTTCTATTAGTTTGTCTTTCTCTCTTTTTTTTGTTTTTGTTTTTGTTTTTTTGAGATAGGGTCTCACTCTGGCTCAGGCTGACCTGGAATTCACTATGTAGTCTCAGGGTGGCCTCGAACTCACGGCGATCCTCCTACCTCTGCCTCCCGAGTGCTGGGATTAAAGGCGTGTGCCACCACACCCGGCACAAGTTTGTCTTTCTCTTTGTTGGACTGTATTAGGTCTGCCACCTGGTCTTCTAGCTTAGATATTCTGTCCTCTCCATCAATTTTACTGGTGAGAATTTCTACAGAGTTTTTTTTATTTCATTAACTGTGTTCTTCATTGCTAGTAATTCTGACTGGTTTTTTCTTATTATTTCTATTTCCTTATTTATGTCTTGTATTTACCTCTTTATTTCATTAAATTGGTGTCCTGTGTTTTCTTTGAATCCTCTGATTTCCTCTTTGATTCCTTTGATTTCTTCTTTGACTTCTTTGAGCATATTTACAATAATTCTTTTGAAATCTTTCTCAGGCATTTCCTCTAACTCATTCTTACTGGAGGTCATTTATGATGCATTAATACTTTTTGGTGGATTTATATTGTCTTGATTTTTGGTGTTTCTTGTGTTATAATGTATATATTTTTGCATCTTGGATTAGGTTAATGCTTGGATTTTCTAGTTAGCTGGGTATTACTAGATGTATCAATCAATCTGATGCTATATATCTTCAGGGTAGGAGCTTAAGGTGCTAGGTGTGGCTCTTAAGACACTCGGAGTATCTACAATAGTGAACCTAGGTGTCGGGTTTGCCTGCTATGGGAGTATTCAAGTAGGTTGAGTGGAACAAAATACAGATAGATTCTAAAATTTAACTAAACAATGTACATATTCAATGAAAAACAGCGCAGAGTATTTATACAAGAGTAGGTATTATGTTAGCCAGATCCTCTATCAACAAGGGGGTTAAGATTTCTGGTCTGTTGAGGGTTCCAAGTCAGCCTGTGGCCAAATGGAGACCCTTCCCTAATGTATAACAGAAGAGGAAACAAAGCCACTATAAATCAAGAAGCAACAAATAACAAGCCCAAAATGTAGCTTATTTAATAATGGCAAATCTGACCATCCATCAGACTTAACATATGATTTATCCTGATATGGAAGGTGCAATTAACACTTCCAGTTCAGGGCTATATATCAAGTTTATTAGGCAGGTACTGACCTGGTGTAATCCCAGTTACCTTTTGGGATGATTTTGGTCTCAGCTATGCTGTGCTCCTGCTTGGGTCCCTCTTTGGTGCTCTGTGGGTGCAAGTAGGCTGGCTGGGTCACTGGACTGCTGTTCTGTTTTCCGGAGCTGAGCACTGGCCTTTTCTGAAGCTCAAGCTGAACCTGGCAGCTGTGGCCCTGTGGACCTGGCACCACCAATGCTGGAGCCGCCGCTGCCCGAGCCGCTTCTGCTGGCCTGTGTGGGCTCTGGATGCTCTGGATCTCTCCTACTTCTCTGCTGCCATTTGAATTTCCTATACACCTCACTTTTTAGTAAAAGTGTGTATTTTTCTGGGTTTTTTTTGGGGGGGGGGTTCTCCCCTAGGCTGTTTTGACATGGTTCCCTTACCACCATCTTAGTTGGAAGTCCTGTGTCTCATTTTACAGAGAAGAAAATTTAGGTTCAGAGTGCTAAGTGACTTCCATCAGGGAAATGAAAATCAAAACTACTTTGAGATTCCATCTCACTCCTGTCAGAAAGGCTACCATCAAGAAAACAAATGACACTAAATTCTGGTGAGGATGCGGAAAAAGAGGAACTCTTTGACATGGTTGGTGGGAATGCAATCTGGTCCAGCCATTGTGGAAATCAGTGTGGAGATTCCTGAGACAGCTAAGAATTGATCTACCATATGACCCAGCTATACCACTTCTAGGCATATCTCCCAAGGACTGTCTCACTGCTAGAGATACTTTCACAACCATGTTTGTTACCGCTCTATTCACGATAGCTAGGAAATAGAACCAACCTAGATGTCCCTCAACTGATAAGTGGCTAATAAAGATGTGGTAAATTTATACAATGAAATTCTATTCAGTGGTAAAGAAAAATAGAGTTATGAAATTTGCAGAGAAATGGGTGGATCTGGAAAGGATTATATTTAGTGAAGTAACCCAGGCCCAAAAAGCCAAACGTTGCATGTTCTCTCTTATATATGGATCCTAGCTACAAATGTTTGGACTTGTATGTGAGTTGGAATAAAACTCAGTCTCAGAGGCCAGTAAACTAGAAAGAGGATATCAAGAGAATGGGGGGGGGGGGGACTTAAGAAGATGGTGTTGTATATAAGTAAGTAGAGAGTTAAGCGATTTACATGCCCAAATCCTCAAAGCTGGTAGGTTACTTGCCACCACCAATTCACCCTTGGCTGCATGTCTACCAATGTCCACTGAACCCAGGACCCTGCTGTGCTAAATGTGATCATTCAAAGATGATGGGTGGGCCCCCCCCCAGCCCCATACACACTTCTACTTCTGGCCCACAAGGTGACATTACTTGGGAAGAAGGGAACAAAGTGGGACACAGAGAAAAGCTTAGCAAGACAGGCATTGTGAGCCGTCAGCCACTTCCCTCCAGTCTTGAGGGAGTATCCACTGGTGCACATAGGGAAAGAGCTTCTGGGCCACCACTCCCTGGAGTCCTGGTCCCAGCCATTTCCAGGCTGACTCACTGTGTTCTGTTCCTCAACCCAAGCCTGAGCTTCCCTGGGCAGAGCCACTCCACCAAGCAGGGGCCAGGACCACAGCTGCCTCCAAAGCTCTGCTGTGCTCCCCGCAGCAGCCTCAGCCCACGCATCTATCTGCCAGAGGGGAGCCAAGGGCTGCTGCCGCAGTGCAGCCAGGAGGGCTCTGCAGGGTTGCAGTGGCTTCTTTCCACCCTCCTCCTCCACACTTCCTCCAGGAACCCTCAGGACCCCTCTGCCTACGGCCAGTGCCACTGCAGCGCCCTAACATCTACTCTTCTTCAGTCTGTGGTCAGGATCCGTCCCTTCCCTTTCCCTTCAGCCACAAGCCCTTCTCCTTCTGAAGCAGCAAGCAGGCCCCGTTCACCTCTGAGTTCCTCACAGTGTCCAGCCAAGAACTTGGCTCATAAAATGGCTCAATAAATGCTAGTGATGGCCAAATGGGACTATAAATCACTTCATGAGCAAAACTAAAATAAAATTAAATTAAATTAAAAATGCCAAATGAACACACACATCTCCAGGCTTAGTCTGTTCATAGAATTTTCAGGTGAATGGTTGAATTCTTTGGGTTACCTAGAGAAATTGGAAAATCTGCATCTACCATGACCTGGTGTGGAATGAACCACAAATGACCATTCTGAGCTGGGTGGGCATGGTGGCACATGCCTCTAGTCCCAGCATGTGGGAGGCTGAGTCAGGAGGATCCCTGTGAGTTCAAGGCCATCCAGGGACTATACAATGAGTTCCAGATCAGCCAGGGCTAGAGTGAGACTCTGCCTTGAAAAAAAATTAATGACAACTCTGAGCCATTCCTTAGCTGTGACAATAGACACACTGAACAGTCCTTCCCCCTTAACAGAAGAGAGGGAAGGAGAGAAAGGAAGAGGAGGAGGCTGCCAGTGTTCAGTGTGGACAGCAGACCTCACTTTGGTTTCCCTTTGTATTAGGCCCACTTGATGTCACTTTGCTCAAATATCTGAGAACAGTAACTTAAGGGATGTGGTGGTAAATAATGTCAACTGTGGGGCTGTAAGAGATGGTTCCGTGGTTAAGGCGCTTGCCTGCAAGGCCTAATGACCAAGGTTCAATTCCCCAGTATCCATGTAAAGCCAGATGCACAAAGTGGCACATGTATCTGGAGTTTGTTTGCAGTGGCTGGAGGACCTGGTATAACCAATCTGTCTCTCTTTCTCTGTATGTCACTTCTGCTTGCAAATAGATAAATAAATAAAATATTAAAATGTATTGTTGACTTCATGGAGTCTAGAATCATCTAGAAGACATCTCTGACATGTCTGTGAGGGGGTTTCTAGGTTGCATTAATTGAGGTAGGGAGATCCACCATAATGCGGGCAGCATCATTCCACAGCCTGGAGTGGAAAACAAAATTAAAGGGAGAAAGTGAGTGGCATTGACTTCTCTCTGCTTCCTGACTATGTGTAGGCAGTGTGACACACTGACTCACACTGCTACTGCCACGATGGACTGTATCCTCAAACTGTGTGCCAACATAAACCCTCCCTTCCTTAAGTTGCTTTTGTTGGGTAAAATTTTGTCACAACGAGAACAGTAATTATTACAAGGGAGGAATGGTTTATTTCAACTCATGGTTTCAGAGGGTTCAGACCCTCTTGCTTGGTCCCATGGTCGTACGCAGAGCATCACAGTGGCGGCAGCATGTGGTGGAGGAGGCTGCTCACCTCATGGCCAACAGGAAGTAGAGCATAAAGACAGGGTCAAATGTGGAAAAAGGCAGGCACTCAACAGGAAGTAGAGCATAAAGACAGGGTCAAATGTGGAAAAAGGCAGGCGCTCAGTGACTTAGCTTTTTCCACTTAGGAGACCAAGTTCTCAAAACCTGAACCTTTTGGGGGAACATTTCATATCTAATCCATATCATTCTTTGGCTGTGCACTCAACAAGCCATACCCAGGGACAAAATAGTGTCCTGTTCAGGCCTCATCCCAAGCTGTACCAACAGAGCGCTTCCCTTACTAGCCCAAGCTGTGTTTTCAGACTCCAGGGAACAGAATACTAAGAAAGGGGACTTCTGAGGTCTCACCCCAGTCCTAGAAGTCTGTCTGTTTTCCCACACGCCTCAGCTCCCTTCTGGGAAGCAAGAAAGGATGGAGACATTCCAGCTTGGGTGACAGGTGCCTGCAGTGGGACCTTTAAGTCTGGGCAGTGGCCTTGCAAACACATCCAAAGCTCTGAGGTCATTTCCCCTGATAGCAGAGACTTGGCACATGTCAGTATCCCTGAATCAGAATGCTAGGAGTGCCTGAGATCCAATACCACCAGCCTTGGTGGCTGGGAAAGAGGTCTGGAAGGAGCAGACTGCCTCTGGGTACCCAGAGCTTAGCCCAGAGGTAGGAGGGTAGAACCCATCAAAGCCAGTGAAATGAGAGGGTTCTGAGAGGCCCAGCCCCTTGCCTATGACCTGCCAGGCCGATCTTGGGTCCTAGGACACCTGCTGGCAGGAGAACAAATCACTTCTGAGGATCTCAGAAGCTTTGAAATGAGATCTAACCTGGTTCTCAAAGCCCTTCGTTGTTGACGCCACAACAGTTGCTAAGAGACCAAGCAGGCTTTCAGGCCTGGCAGGAGGGAATCCCCAGAGCGCTGTGCAAAGCCTAGCTCTGGCAGCTGCCTAGGGCTTTGCCCACATCCTTGTTTCTCTCTAGGGGCCATATGTCTCAGCCAGGAAGGAGCCAGCGCCTTTGCTGAGAAATCACTTGCTTCGAGCATGCACACTGTGAGGGGACAGACAGCTAGTGGGTGGGTCAAGCTAGCAAGTCAAGGGCTTCTCTGAACTTGAGTTTCCTTCTCAATAAAATGAGGATAACTAAAGAATATCAACTGGCTTCCCAAAGCGATTGTTAGGGTTAAACAAGATAATGGCTGGGGAGAGCTTAGTGAGTTTTGGGGTGGAATTTGATGCCAATCACTGTCATTACCAATAAAAAAAGAGCTGGGAGAACTAAGCATGGTGGTAAAGTTGGAATCCCTCAGCACTCAGGAGGCTGAGGCAAGAGAACTGCAAGTTGACGTAAATAGTGAGACTCCATCTCAAAAAGCCAAAACAGGCCCTGATAAGATGGTTCAGCAGTTAAAGGTGCTTGCTGGCAAAGTCTGCTGGCTCCATTCAATTCCCAAGCTACATATGTAAGCCAGACACAAAGAATAGTGCAACCATCCGGTGCTCATATGCAGAGGCTCTGGCATGCCCATACACATACATCCACATGCACACACATATTATAATAATAATAATTATAATAATAATAATAAATAATAATAATAATTATTATTATTATTATTATTAGGCAGGGTTTCACTCTAGCCCAGGCTGACCTGGAACTCATTTTGTAGCCCCAGATTGGCCTCTAACTCATGACAATCTTCCCACCTCAGTCTCCCAAGTGCTGGAATTAAAGGTGTGCACCACCACATTTCAACAAGTAAATTTAAAAATATGTTGTTATGGGCTGGAGAGATGGCTTAGCGGTTAAGCGCTCGCCTGTGAAGCCTAAGGACCCCGGTTCGAGGCTCGGTTCCCCAGGTCCCACGTTAGCCAGATGCACAAGGGGGCGCACGCGTCTGGAGTTCGTTTGCAGAGGCTGGAAGCCCTGGCGCGCCCATTCTCTCTCTCTCCCTCTATCTGTCTTTCTCTCTGTGTCTGTCGCTCTCAAATAAATAAATTAATTAATTAAAAAAATATGTTGTTATTTATTTGAGAGAGAGAAAGTATAGGGATACAGGGCCTCTTACTGCTATAAATAAACTTCAGACACATGTGCCAATGCCATTTTGTGCTTCTGGCTTTACGTGGGTATTAGGGAAACAAACCTGGACCAGCAGGCTTTGCAAGCAAGTGTCTTTAACTGTTATGTCATCTCCCCAGCCCCTAAATAAGTAATTAAAAATGTTACTTATCTATTTAAATATTTTAATTAATTTGAGAGAGGCAGGGAAGAGAGAGAGGAAGAAAAATGGGTGCCCAAGGGTCTTCAGGCACTATAAATGAACTCCAGATGCATGTGCCATTGTGTCCATCTGGCTTATGTGGGTCTTGGGGAATAGAACCTGGGTCCTTTGGCTTTGCAGGCAAGGGCCTTAACTGTTAAGCCATTTTTCCAGCCCAGTAATTTGGTCCCTTTTTAAATTTTATTTTAGTTGAGAGTGACACAGAGAGAGAAAGATGCAGACAGATAGAGAGAGAGAGAGAATGGGCACACCAGGGCCTCCAGCCACTGCAAATGAATTCCAGATGCGTGTGCCACCTTGTGCATCTGGCTAACGTGGATCCTGGAGAGTGGAGCCTTGAACCATGGTCCTTAGGCTTCACAGGCAAGCGCTTAACTGCTAAGCCATCTCTCCCGCCCCCAGTAATTTTTTAAGAAGCCAAAATAAATAAATAAACTGGGGTTGTGACACCCATTTGGCAAATCAAGGCTACCATATTATGTCCAGGGTCCATTCTTATTCCAGTCTATTATAAATATATAAATGCTTTTATTGACAAATGATTTAAAAATGCAAAGTAGAATATTTCCATAACTTTAAAAAATATTTTTTTTCAAGGTAGGGTCTCACTCTAGCTCAGGCTGACCTGGAATTCACTCTGTAGTCTCAGGGTGGCCTTGAACTCATGGCGATGCTCCTACCTCTGCCTCCCGAGTGCTGGGATAAAGGTGTGTGCCACCATGCCCGGCTTAACATTTATTTTTAATCTAATAATTACAAGCATTAAAAACTATATGAGGGCTGGAGATATGGTTTAGCAGTTAAGGCATTTGCCAGCAAAGCCAAAGGACCCAGGTTTGATTCCCCAGTACCCATTTAAAGCCAGATGCACAAGGTGGCGCATGCATCTGGAATTTGTGTGCAGTGGCAAGGAGGCCCTGGTGCACCCATTCTCTCCCTCCATTTCTCCTTGCAAATACATAAATATAAATATTTTTAAAAACTATATGAGTAAATTTATAATTTCAAAGAAGTCTGGCCGGACATGGTGGCTCACGTCTTTTATCCCAGCACTCAGGAGACAGAGGTAGGAGGATCGCCGTGAGTTCAAGGCCAACCTGAGACTCCATAGTGAATCCCAGGTCAGCCTGGGCTAGAGTGAGACCCTACCTCAACACACCAAGAAAAAAAAAAAATCTAGAGGGACTGGAGAGATGGTTTAGTGGTTAAGGCACTTGCCTGCAAAAGCCAACAACCTGGTTCAATTCCCCAGTACCCATGTAAAGCCAGATGCACAAGATGGTACATATGTCAGGAGTTCATTTTCAGTGGCTAGAGGCCCTGGTGCACCCATTCTCTCTGTGCCTTCAGTCTCTGCTTGCAAATATATAAATAAAGGGCTGGAGAGATGGCTTAGCGGTTAAGCGCTCATCTGTGAAGCCTAAGGACACCGGTTCGAGGTTTGACTCCCCAGGACCCACATTTGCCAGATACACAAGGGGGCGCATGTGTCTGGAGTTCGTTTGCAGTGGCTGGAGGCCCTGGCACGCCTATTCTCGATCTATCTCTATCTGCCTCTTTCTCTCTCTGTCACTCTCAAATAAATAATTTTTAAAAAAGAGTTTGGTATTGATATTATATACATATATACATATGTATATATTTTAAACATTTGGAAAGTTATTTTCAATCTATTAGTAACTTTCTCATGAAGAGGAGATTATGAGCCAGGTGTCATGTGCACGCCCTTAATCCCAGCACTTGGGAGGCAGAGGTAGGCAGATTGCTGTAAATTTAAGTGCACCCTGAGACTACATAGTGAAATGCAGGTCAGTCTGAGCTAGAGTGAGACTCCACCTCGAAAAGAGAGAGAGAGATTATGAGTATTTTTTATTTGTTAGGGTTTTTTCTTGTTTTGTTTTGAGGCAGGGTCTCACTCGATCTCACAGTGACCTGGAGTTCACTCTAGAGGCCAGGTTGACCTCAAATTTACTGTGACCCAGCTCAGTCTTCCACGTGCTGGGCTTTTAGATGTGAGCCACTGCAACCAACCATTTTGTTCCCCTTTAAGGTTGAATAAAATCTCCATTGTATGTATTTGGCATGCTTGCTTGGTCAGCTCAGCCTCTGGTGGACACCCAGGCTGGCTCCATCTGGGCGGTGTGCCTAGTGCAGCAAGCACGCGGCTGGGCCCGTATCTCCGCTCCGCTGACTTGGCCGCCTTCAGGTAGATACACCCAGGACTCGTATAGCCCGGCCATGTGGGGGCTCTACTCTTAGGTTTTTGAGGAGCCTCTATACTAATTTCCATAATAGCTACGTCAGTTTTTTTCTTTTTAATGCTGTTTTGCTTATCAGTATTTTTTATCTTCCCTGCAACGATTGCTTACGTGAGTGCTTTTTATAGACTGTCTGGCCGCCCTCGGCAGAGGCGACTTCAAGCCGGCTCTGGTCCAGACTTTTCTGGCCAAATGATTCAGGCCCAGCAAGGGCAGCTTCCCCGGGGCCTCTATTTCCCCGCAAAACCCTTTTGTCAAAGAAATGTCTCAGAGAAGACCATCGTCCTGTAAATAGGCAAAGAGGACAGCCAGTGCCAGTCTGAGGCTCAGGTTCAGAAATCAGAGACACCTCATCTCTTTGTGAAATGGGATTGTTGCCTCATAGGATAATTGTAGGGACCTCTGAAAGCAATGTTTGACTCACAGCAGTGCTTTAAAAATGTTTATTACTCGTTTTTTTAAACAAAATAAATAAAAGTAGATGCTTCAGTTAAAAAGGTATCATGAACCAGGCATGGTGGTACATGCCTTTAATCCTAGCACTTGGGAGCCTGAGGTAGGAGTATCACCATGAGTTCAAGGCCACCCTGAGAATACGAAGTGAATTCCAGGTTAGCCTGGGCTAGAGTGAGACCCTACCTCAAAATCCCACCCCCGCAAAAAAAAAAAAAAAAAAAAAAAGGGTATCATGGGCTGGAGAGATTTCTCAGTGGTTAAGGGACTTACCTGCAAAGCCTAATGACCCAGGTTCAATTCCCCAGTAGCCACATAAAGCCAGATGCACAAAGTAGCACATGTGTCTTGAGTTTATTTGCAGCTGGAGTCCTTAGCATGCCCATTCTAACTGTCTCCTCTTCTCTTCTCTTCTCTTCTCTTCTCTTCTCTTCTCTTCTCTTCTCTTCTCTTCTCTTCTCTTCTCTTCTCTCTCTCTCTTCTCTTCTCTTCTTTCCTCTCCTCTCTTCTTCTCTCCTCTCCTCTTCTTTCCTCTTCTCTCCTCTCCTCTCCCTTCTCTCCCTTTTCTCTCTCTCTCTCTCTTTGCAAATAAATAAATACAATTTTAAATGAGTGTTGCTTCCCTTGATGCTCAGCGAGGCCCTGCAAGAACTCAGGGACCCCTGTGCTCCACAGAGCAGATCCTATGGCAGTGGATGCTCAGTGGGGTGCAGAGGTCATGGGTGAAGGGCAGATGCACGTGTCAGAAATCTGGCCTTGGGCAGTGCACTTTCTTTCTTCCTAAGCTTCATCTGCAAGCCATCCATCAGGGGGAGGGTTAGAAACTTTCACTGGGAACCAGGGGCAGATTTTGATTTGTCACAATAATTGTTTTTGATTTTGTTTGTTTGTGTTTATCCTGTTGGGAATGCGAAGCCAGCCCTTTCCCTCTGGGCTACACCCCAGCCTTACATAAATACCAAATATCTAAAAAACATTTATTAAAGGGAGAGAAGAGAGAGGTGGGCCAGGGTCTCGTGCCACTGCAAATGGACTCCAGATGCATGTGCCACTTGGTGCACCTGCTTTTACATGAGTACTAGGGAATCAAAACTGTGCCTTCAAGCTTTACAAGCAAGTGCCACTAAAGGGCTAAGCCATCTCTCCGGCCCCTAGCACCAACTATTTTTACATTGTTGACCTGCCCTACATTGTCTAGGATTGCAACTTCTATATACACCGAAGTACTCGTGGTTATCCATGTGTATCTCAGGGTTGGAAGGGTTGAGGTCAGTGCCAGAATCCTTTTTGCAAGATATCAAAATTCAAAAGTGCTCAAGTTCCTTATCTGACGTGGAATAGTATTTGCATACAACCTACACACACTCTTTCATGGACTTTTTTATTTTTCTTCTGGCAGCGGGGACCTAAGGCCTTTTGCTTGCAAGCCCGCTGCTACTGAAACACACAACCCTTGCTCTCATCATACTTTTTATTGGTGTTTTTTGTTGTTGTTTGTTTTTGTTTTGTTTTTTCAAGGTAGGGGCTCACTCTAGCCCAGGCTGACCTGGACTTCACTCTGTATTCTCAGGGTGATCCTCCTACCTCTGACTCCCAAGTGCTGTGATTAAAGGTGTGTACCACCATGCCCATCACCTAACTGGGTTTTTTGTTTGTTTGTTTGTTTGTTTTGTTTTGTTTTTTTTAACACAGGCTCTTAAACTCAAGACCCTCAACCTCTGAAGTTCTAAGATCACGAGTGTTTTCCACCATTCTCTGTATACTTTAAATTATCTCTAGATTACTTTTAATTCCTTTTTAAAAAAAATTTTGTTCATTTTTATTTATTTATTTGAGAGTGACTAACAGAGAAAGAGGCAGAGAGAGAGAGAGAGAGAGAGAAAGAGAGAATGGGCGCCCCAGGGCCTTCATCCACTACAAATGGACTCCAGATGGGTACGCCTTGTGTATCTGGCTAACATGGGTCCTGGGGAATCGAGCCTTGAACTGGGGTCCTTAGGCTTCACAGGCAAGCACTTAACTGCTAAGCCATTTCTCCAGCCCACCTTTTTTTTTTTTTTTTTTTTTTTTTTTTTTTTTGAGGTAGAGTCTTGCTCTATCCCTGGCTGACCTGGAATTCACTCTGTAGTCTCAGCCTAGTCTTGAACATGCAGTGATCCTAACTCTGCCTCCTGACTCCTGAGTGCTGAGATTAAAGGCGTGTACCACCATGCCCTGCTACTTCTAATTCTTTTTTTTTTTTAATTTTTATTTACATATTTGAGAGCGAGAGACACAGATAGAGGGTGGGAGAGAGAATGGGCGCGCCAGGGCTTCCAGCCTCTGCAAATGAACTCCAGACACGTGCGCCCCCTTGTGCATCTGGCTAACGTGGGACCTGGGGAACCGAGCCTCGAACCGGGGTCCTTAGGCTTCACAGGCAAGTGCTTAACCGCTAAGCCACCTCTCCAGCCCTACTTCTAATTCTTAAGACAATGTCAATGCTATATAACTAACTGTTATACTGTATTTTGGGGGAATAATGAGAAGTATGAACATGCTTTATAGTTATTTATTTGCAAACAGAGAGAGTGAGCATGCCAAGGCCTCTTGCCACTACCATCAAACTCCAGGGGTATGTTCCACTTTGTGGTTTGTGCAACTGGCTTTATGTGGATTCTGGGGAAACACAGGCTGTCAGGTTTTGCCAGCAATAGCCTTTAATCTCTGAGCCATATCTCTAGCCCAGAACATGCTTTATATGGGTGAAAATTTTCTTAAATATTTTTAATCTATACTTGGTTGACTTTTCAGATACAGACAGCCAATTGTATTCTCTTTGGTTCAATACTGCATTAAGAGAGTCCAGAAAATCAAACTACCCATAGCATATATACATAACTTATGGTATTTTTTAAAAATTTATTTATTTGAGAGCGACAGACACAGGGAGAAAGACAGATAGAGGGAGAGAGATAGAATGAGCGTGCCAGGGCTTCCAGCCTCTGCAAACGAACTCCAGACGCGTGCGCCCCCTTGTGCATCTGGCTAACGTGGGACCTGGGGAACCGAGCCTTGAACCGGGGTCCTTAGGCTTCACAGGCAAGCGCTTAACGGCTAAGCCATCTCTCCAGCCAACTTATGGTATTTTTTGTGACAGGGTCTCATTATGTAGGCCAGGATGGCTTGAGACTTGCTATATAGCCCAGGCTGCCACTCAAACTTCTGATCGTCCCACCTCTCCTCCCATGTACTGATATTGCAGATGTACACCACCACCCCTGGCTCAGCTCATGGCATTTGACTTCTCAAAACATCACATTATAGGCTAAGATAGGAGGCTGCAAGACCCCATCTCAATAAAAGAAAAACAAGGGCTGGAGAGATAGCTTAGCAGTAAGGTACTTGCCTGTGAAGCCCAAGGACCCAGGTTCGATTCCCTAGAACCCATATAAGCCAGATGCATAGGATGGCATGTGTGTCTGGAGATCGTTTGCAGTGCCAGAGGTCCTGGTGCCCCCATTCTCACCTGTCTCTCTGTAATAGATAAATAATATTTTTTAAAAATCACATTACAAAAAGTGAGATAATACATATGTTAATTTCATAGGTTCCATAACACACACACACATACACACAGACATATATTTTAAAACATGTTGTACATCATAAATACAATTATTTTCCAATTAAAATATTAATTTTAAAAAGAAGCCAGCATGATGGCACAGGCCTACACTTTGGAGGCTGAGGCAGGAGGATCAGGAGTTTGAGGACAACTTGCTCCAAGCAAGTTCCAGGCCAGCCTGAGCTACATAGTAAGATCCTATAAAAAGAAGCAGCAGCAGCAGCAGCTAGGCCTGGTAGCGCATGCCTTTAATCCCAGCACTCAGGAGGCAGAGGTAGGAGGATCACGGTGAGTTCAAAGTCAGCCTGTGACTACATAGTGAACTCCAGATCAGCCTAGAATAGAGAGAGATCCTACCTTGAAAACGAGAGAGACAAAAAGAATAGAATAGAGAAGGGGAGGAACAAAATCACATTACAGGACTGGAGAGATGGCTCAGCAGTTAAGGCACTTGCCTGCAAAGTCTAACAACCAGGGTTTGATTCCCTAGTACCCACATAAAGCCAGTAGGGGGAAAAGGCACATGCATCTGGAGTTAGATTGCAGAGGCTAGAGGCCCTGCCCGTGCCCATTCTCCTTGCCTGTCTCTCTTCCATCTCTCTCTGTCTCTGCTTGCAAATAAACAAACAAAAATATTTTTTTAATTCCATTACAAAAAAGCACATTCTGCCAGGTATGGTGGTGCATGCTTTTAATCCTAGAACTCAGGAGGCAAAGGTAGGAGGATCACTGTGAGTTCAAGGCCACTCTGAGACTACATAATGAATTCCAGGTCAGCCTGAGCTAGAATGAGACCCTACCGTGAAAAAAAAAAAAAAAATCAAAAAAAAAAAAACCATTCATTTCTTCACAGAAATACAAGCACCAATTTCATTAATTCCACAACCATTTGGGCCAGGGCATCCACGTATTTAGGAGCAAACTATTTTATGTCATTGTAAATTGCTTTTCTTTTGTGCATGAAACATATATTGTGTCTTCCAACTTCCCAGCACATCACTGCTACTAAGGAATCTCAGAGTGAAGAGCCTCTGTTTTGTGTGGTATTGAATTGTCTCACTGTTGGCAGCCCTGGCAGCTACAGGATGTGATGGGTCACTAGAAGAGTACAGTGTGATTGGAGGTTTGGGACTCAACACCCCTTTCCTCAACTTGAGGGATAGGGGAAGAGCTGAAGATGGAATCAATGGCCAATAATGTAAACAATCAAGCCTCCATGGTGAAGCCTTCATAAAATCCAACAGGGCGGGTTGGGACAACTGAGCCCATGGAGGCCTTTGAGGTGGTGTTCCTGGAACTCATGGAAACTCTGTGTCCCCTCCCGTGGAACTTGTGCTGGGCCCCTCTTCATCCATGTCTTTTATAGTAAACTGGTAAATATGGGCTGGAGAGATGGCTCAACAGGTAAGGGCACTTGCCTGCAAAGTCTGACAGCTTGGGTTTGATTCCCTAGTACTCACTTAACGCCAGATGCACAAAGTGGCACATGCATCTGAAATGTGTTTGCAGGGACAGAATTCTGGCCCACCCATACTCACTCTCTCTGTGTCTGCCTCTTTCTATGTGTCTGTTTGTCACTCTCTCAAATAAATAAATAAATATTTTTTAAATGATAAATGTTGTTTCCCTAAGGTACATGAGCCACACTAGCAAATTAATTAAACCCAATGAGTGGAAATGGGAACCTAGTCTCTGTGTGACGGGACAGAGGGGGCTTATAGCCAGCATGACAGTGATGGGGGAGGCAGTTTTAAGGACTGAGCCTTGAGCCTTTGGTCTGTGGAATTTTCAGGCAGATGGTGCCAGAATTGATTGGGTTCAAGGAAGCATGGCTGGTGCCTACCAAATAATTGGCTGCCCATTTGTTGGTAAAGAAGAATCGTGCATGCGTGTGTGCGTGCGTGCGTGTGTGTGTGTGTGTGTGTGTTGTTGTTGTTGTTGTTGTTGTTGTTGGGAATCAAACCCAGAGCCTTGTTCTACCACTCAGCCACACATCTTTGTAGTCAAAGAATCCTTTTGTTTTGTGATTATGGAATAAAACAGGTTTGATTCTCTAACAGGACTGGTAGTGCACTTAGGTTAGTTATGTGTATGTTTAACAGCCTAGGAGTCTTAAAAATATTTGTTATAAGGGCTGGAGAGATGGCTTAGCAGTTAAGGTGTTTGCTTGCAAAGCCAAAGGATCCCGGTTCGACTCCCTAGGACTCACGTAAGCCAGATGCACAAGGGGGCGCATGCATCCGGAGTTCGTCTGCAGCAGCTAGAGACCCTGGTGTGCTCATTCTCTCTCCCTCCCTCTTTCTCTCTCAAATAAATAAATAAAATATATTTTAAAATGATAATAAAATATTTGTTATGAAATGGGGACATTAACAATTACATACAATTGTGGGATGAGAATAAAAAGGGGAAGAGGCAGTGTTGGGATGTGGGTGGAGAACCTCAGCTGAAATTTAGTCGGGATTTCTGAAGTGAACTTCAACGCCACTACGCCACTGCCTCTGGTCATTCAGTGCGATTCAAGAACCCACCTTCTCCACAGATCTTATGTTGAGGCTAGGGAGACCGAGCTAAAGCCAAAGGCCCTGCCTAAGAGCCTTTCAAATCTGAGCCTCCAAAACCCAGCACCATTTACCAGCTGAGAAAATCCCTTGTTCAACAGAAGCGCACAGCCCAAAGGGGGACTCCTGATGATGCTATTAGCTTCAAATGGCTTCCAGTGGGAATCCACTCAGAGTAAGGCAAGAGGAGAGGAAGGTCCCACAGCATCTGAAGGGCATCCCTCTGGCTCCTGTTGCCAGGGCAATTGCAGCTGCTGGAGTATGATCTCCAGGGCCTCCAGGTATCCCTGCTGGAGTTCATACCCTAAGACAAAGTGTCCCACAACTTGGTCCCCAGGCTAGGGTAATGATGCACACCCTCAGGAGGCTGAGGCAAGAGGACTGTAAGTCAGAAGCCAGCCTGAGCTACGTAGCAAGACCCCATGTCCTGAGAACAAATGAAGAACGGAGTGCAACCTGTGTGTGTGAAATGTAGAAATTGGTAGGCCAGGCAAGGTGGCGCCCGCCTTTAGTCCCAGCACTCCAGAGGCAGAGGTAGGAGTATTACCATGAGTTCAAGGCTACCTTGAGACTATATAGTGAGTTTCAGATCAGCCTGGGCTATAGCAAGACCTTACTTCGAAAGAAAAGAAAAAAAAAATATATATATATATGTAGAACTTGAGGCTGGAGAAATTGCTTAATGGTTAAGGTGCTCGGCTGTGAAGTCTAACGACCCTAGTTTGATTCCCCGGTACCCACATAAAGCCAGATGCACAAAGCAGCCCATGCAGCATGGATCTGGAGCTCATGTGCAGTAGCTAGAGGCCCTGACGCACCCACACTCTTTCTCGCTGTCTGTGTTTCTCTGCTTGCAAATACATGAAATATTTTTGCAGTGGCTAGAGGCCCTGGAGTGCCCATTCTCTCTCTTTGTGTCTGTCTCTCTTTCGTCTCTCTCTGCTTGCAAATAAAATAAAATAAAATAAATACATCTTTTAAATGTAGAAGTTGGGGCCTGGGAAGATGTCTCAGTGGTAAAGGAGCTTCCTTGCAAAGCCTGATGTTCAATTCCCCAGCCACCCATGTAATGCCAGATGGTCATTTGTTGTCAATGACAAAAGACTCTAGTGTGTCCATACATACATACATGCAGATAAATACATTCTTGAAATGTAAAATTTGTCAAGATTCTTTTCTTTGAAGGACTGTCTTTGATGTTGATATCATAACCTGCCTATAAACACTCTTTTTATAATTTTTATTCATTTATTTGCAAGGAGAGAGAGAGAGAGAAGAAGAGAGAAAGAATGGGCATGTTGGGGCCTCTTGCTGCTGCAAACAAACTTCAGACACATGAGCCACTTTGTGCATCTGGCTTTATGTGGGTGCTGGGGAATCAAACCCAGGCTGTCAGGCTTTGTAAGCAAGTGCCTTAACCACTGAGCCATCTTTCCAGCCCTATAAGCACTCTTCTCATGGTAAAATAATGAGCAATTATCTCTGATATCTCTCTCATTTCAAAACTCAAAAGTGTGCAGTGGAAGGAAAAGACATGAAAATGGGTAAGATTTCTAGAGTGGTATAGGTGTCATGGTCTATACCTGGTATAATTAGGTGGCAGAACTTCCCAAAGGAGGTAACTTTTCAGCTAAGCCTTGAATTATCAGGGCACAGGTAGGAGGAGGGAGGGCAAAGGCATGGGAACAGACATGAGGGAAAGGCGTGCAGACTGAGCCCTGAGAAGTTGCCACCAGCATGTCACATGGAAGAGGAGTCACAACAGGCAACAAAGCAGGAGCAGCTGAGGCAGGCCAGGTAACAGGGGCAGTGACCCAAGAGAGCTGTCACTCCAGAATCAATGCCCTCAGCTTCAGGTATTAGCTGCTTGAGATGTGACGTTCCAAACTGAACACAGAAATGTGAATAAACGAGGAGGTGACCTATAGCTTGGGACTCACTCTCCAGAAAGACTTCAGAGTCTCCCTTAGGAAGCTTACTTGTGCTGGGTAAACATAACCAGGTCTTCCCCAGACTCCAGAATGATTCTGAGCCAATGCAGGTTCCTCAAAGCAGTTGTGTTCTCCAAAGACCATGATAGCACAAAAATAGCCACAAGGGCTGCAGAGATGGCTCAGCGGTTAAGACACTTGCCAGCAAAGCCTAAGTAAGGATCTAGGCACAAAGTGGTATATGCATCTGGAGTTCATATGCAGTGGCTGGAGGCCCCTGCACACCCATTCTTTTTTTTTTTTTTTTTTTTAAGGACAAGATTCATTTTATTCCTAGCTGCAAGGTACTCTGCAGATTAATGTACAAGTGCAAAAGAGTCTTCCCAAGATACTTCTCAGGACCATCAAACATTTAACAAGTTGAGACAAAACTGTCTCTGAAGAACATCTGCAAGACATACAAGGAGGGCTGGAGAGGTGGCTCAGCAGTTAAAGGTGCTTGATTGCAAAGCATGATGGCCTGGGATCAATTTCCCAGTACCCACATAAATCTAGATGAACAAAGTGGCACATGTGTCTGGAGTTTGCTTGTAGTGGCAAGAAGCCCTAGAGTTCCCATAACTCTCTTTCTCTTTCTTTCAAAATATATATATATATATATATATATATATGTATATATATATATATATATATATACATATATATATATATATATATATATATGGCATAATGGATTTAAGTGTCTCACTCATTACTGCAGGCATGCTTAAACCCAGGAAGTGTCACCCAAAGAAAAAGACCATCCACCTCTAGCCTCTGATGTTGGGAGTCAGATAATGTATGCCCAAGCGGGCCTGGAGCAAAATAAAATGCCAAGAGGCTGCCACCATCCTGGAATTCTCCCCAAATGTTGAGTCCATGAAAGAGCCTGCACACCCATTCTTTTTGTCTCTCTCTCTCTCTTTGACTCGGGCGGAAGGATGGGGTCTGCGTCGGGAAGGGGTCTGCGTCGGGAAGACAGTACCGGCTCAGGTGCAGTGGGGAACCCGGGTCATTGTCTTTACAGCCACTGGTCCGGAAACAAGTGGATGGACGCGCCTCCGGTGCCCCCGAACAGAACCCGTGAGCAGGTCCAGAGGGTACGGAGAGTGCCGGCGGCCGGTGGGTGCCCCCGAAGGCCCCAGGCGAAATGTCTCCAAGCCGGAAGAGAGTGCGTGTCTGTTGAAAAGTCAGTATTGCACCAGAGCCGCTGAACAATTAAAGAATAATCCACGACCCAAGTGTTACCTGAAACAGGTGTCTATGAAGCAGCTCGAGAATACGAGGTTACTGACAAGGACAAGCTTGGCAGAAACGATGGAACAAATTCGACGGGAAACCACCACTGATCCCGAGGAGGACCTGAACAAACTAGATGACAAGGAGCTCGCTAAAAGGAAGAGCATCGTGGATGAACTTTTTGTGAAAAATCAGAAGAAAAGGGATGATCCAGATTTTGTTTATGACACTGAGGTTGAGTTCCCACAGGATGCACAGCTGCAGGCCTGTGCTGGGACACACAATCATCTGATGACTTCTGATACCTAACACTTAACTTACTGGCTAGCAACATATCCATGCTTCTACAAATAATACAGATTTGTTGGAGAAAATTATTGTTTGCTAAATGTACATATGTTGGGTCATAAAACCAGTATTTTACATCTAGTATGTAGGCCTGTGAGTAATATAAGAAAAACAATATAGCAGTCTGTCTGTAAGGTGCTTGTAATCTAATCAAGGATAACTCAAAGATTTGTGAAAAGATGAACAGTATGAAGCAGTGCCACATGCTTGATAAAGACTAAAGAATGTCAGATCAGGGCTGGAGAGATGGCTTAGTGGTCAAGCGCTTGCCTGTGAAGCCTAAGGACCCCGGTTGGAGGCTCAGTTCCCCAGGTCCCACGTTAGCCAGATGCACAAGGGGGCGCACGCGTCTGGAGTTCGTTTGCAGAGGCTGGAAGCCCTGGCGCGCCCATTCTCTCTCTCTCTCCCTCTATCTGTCTTTCTCTCTGTGTCTGTTGCTCTCAAATAAATAAATAATAATAATAATAAAAAAAGAATGTCAGATCATAGGTGACTGGGGTAAAATAGTTGGGAAGATGTTTTCCTTCAGTGGAAAAATGGGCCTTTAGCCCTTGAAATGTTAAACTTATGCAGGAATCCAGATGAGAGCAACTGAAGAAAGGGGAAGGACATGGCAATGACACAGGAACTAGAAATATTTATTTGAAGAAGAGTGAGCCAAGTACCATTTGACAAGATTGGGATCATCCTTGTGCACTATGTGCTCTGTGTGTTGACGTCAGGAGAAGAGTGCTGTCAAATGTCCGGCAGCTGTAAGTGGGTGCCGTGTGATGGACAGCAGGGCGGTTCTGTCCTTGAATCAGGATATAAATACCAAAGAAACTCTGAAACCCAGAACCTCTTCCCGTAAGTGAGAAGTTGGTAAAATGGGAAATCTACCCATAAAAATAAATAATAGGTACTGCCAGTTTTAGACGTGTTTATGAGTTTGAGTGTACAGAAGAGGATCTTTGTTTAACAAGGTAATGTATGCGCAAATATATTTGTTCTTATGTAGTTGGTAGAACTCTTATGTCCTCTACAAGGAAATTATTTATTAAATAAAGCTGTAAAAAGTGAATAAATAAATAAATTTTAAGCAGTCATGCATTGAGAATAGTGGTTCCCACACTGGATTAGAATGACAGGTTTTCTATACACGGTGTAGCAAGTGAGGCCATTTGTCCATAAGCCCAGGGGACTCTCTGTTGGAGTGCAGTGAGACTTACTTTCCCCTATCACCCAATTTGGTTTTATTTTAGGGCCCCTGTTTTGCTGGTGTGGATGCAAAACACAGCTGTCTCTTCAAAGGGGGTGAGATAATTTATTCTGAGCCAAATATGAGTGACCATGGCCACAGAACATGGATTCAGGTTGCCCCTAATGACACGTTTTAATGTAGAAGTAGTTACATGAGCTTTTCTTAGTCACTGAACAAAAGAAAGTCATAAATCAAATCATTTACCAAATACATTGACGGATACCACAGTACATATGTTATAGCAAAGTGTAGAAATCTCTGTTGTAAGTCTAAGATGCTATCTGATGACATTTAAAAACATGTTTTATTTATTTATTTGAGAGGGAAAGAGGGAGAGAGAGAGAGAGAGAGAGAGAGAGAGAGAGAGAGAGAGAGAGAGAGAATGGGTGTGCCAGGACCTCCAGTCACTGCAAATGCACTCAGACACATGTGCTACCTTGTACATCTTGGCTTACGTGGGTACTGGGGAATCGAACCTGGGTCCTTAGGCTTTGTAGGCAAACACCTTAACCATTAAGTCATCTTTCCAGCCCCTGATGATATTCTTTTTGAAGGACAAGGTAGGCAAGATTTATTTTAGGCAAGAAAGTAGAGCACAAAGCTCTAGAGTTTGTAGGGGCCCCAAGCGGGTAATCTGCAGAATGACTTCAACCAGGTTTTCTCATAACCTTGAGGCTGTAACTAGGCAACCTCATCAAGTTGGGGTGAACTGTAAAAGTTAACTTTTGCTTGTTTGCTTGTTTTTTTTTAAGGTCAATGCCAGCTGTCTTCCTCAATCATTCTCAATTTTATTTTTTTAATAATTAAATATCTTTATTATATTTTAAATTGCATTATCTACATGCTAGATTCACAATGAGAAACCACAGTTCATCCTAGAATGAGTTCTTATAATGAGTTCTTATAATAAACTATTGGTCAAATCATTTGGAGCTTTATTTTTTTATGTCGTTTTACTTTTAAAATATGTAGATATTTTGTACCAATTAATTACAGAAATGTAAAAAGAAATAAAATTATTTTCTCAATGCAAAAGAAATATGATATCTCATGTAAAGTGCCCCAATGCTACGCCTGCCCTATTTTTCCATTATACCTAACTTTCATTTTGCAAAGCCTTTTATGAATGTGATTTTTTTTTATACTGAAAAGCTTTTGAAGGTAATGTTTTATAAGAGATGGAGAGCTGGCTCAATCTCATAATGGAAGGTAGAAGAGGAGAAAAATCAGTTTTTCTCTTTTTAGTAATATATATTAAATGATCAGTGTGATTTGAGAAAATACATGAAAAGCTTGAACTACCAAAATGATTAAAAAATAATAACTCCTTAGAAAACTCACTTAGAGAGTCCCTAGGTCAAGTTTATTTTTTTAAATATTTTATTTATTTGAGGGGGGGGGCAGGAGAACAGGCATGCCAGGGCCTCCAGCAAATGAACTCCAGATGCATGCACCACCATGTGCATCTGGCTTATATGGGTTCTGGGGAGTCAAATCTAGGTCTTTAGGCTTCACAGGCAAGTGCCTTAACTGCTAAGCAATCTCTCCAGCCCCTGTACTAATTAAGTTTAAATGTATATGGAGGACCTTGATTGGACAGTGGGTCAGGGAGAAGAACGAGGACTCATAATGGGTCTGCCAGCATTGGCGGAGACAAGAGGAATAGGGACCCTGCCAAAAAATCCCAGAAGGAGGAAGAACGAGCAAGTCAGTTACCTCTGATCACCATCTATATGAATCAGGGTTACATGCATGCTGAAATTATTCCGGTCTGGCCAGAGCAGGCTGACATCTGTTCTTTGGGGACCTAAGTAACTGCCTAAAAAGAAGGCTGCCTTCCTCCTAATCTGTATCATCCCCCATCCTTAGAAGTAACCCTAACTGCCATTAGGGAAATGGGGGTGACAGCCACTCTAACTTCTTCAGGCTGAAGAGCATCACAGAATGTGGCAGAGATCCCTCTGAGGGAATCTATCTAAAGGCCCCCAATAAAGAGGCTCTGCCATTTTGTCTTTGTGAGCACATCTGATGTCTCATCACCATTGTATATAGGCCATTTTCTTTTGAAACCTTGATTTCATGTTTACAAGATAAACAGTAAGTCTATTATGATTGTTATCAAGACAGTAGGAAATGATTCTGTTCTGTTGGGAGCAGGCATAAATTTCATGTTAAAACTAAGTAGTGGGGGCTGGAAAGATGATTTAGCTGTTAAGGCACTTGCCTACAAAGCCTAAGGACCAAAGTTCATTTCTACAAGTACCGCATAAACCAGACGCACAAGGTGGCACATGCATCTGGAGTTTGTTTGCAATGGCTAGAGACCTGGCATGCCCATTCTTTCTTCTCTCCCTCTCTCTGTTTCAAATAAATAAATAATAGAACCAGGTAATTGTAAGACAAAATAAATATAAGTCAATGTTGTCTATTTTAAAAATAAATAAATAAGGCAGGGCATGGTGGCGCATGCCTTTAATCCCAGCACTCACGAGGCAGAGGTAGGAAGATTGCTGTGAATTCAAAGCCACACTGAGACAACATAGTGAATTCCAGGTCAGCCTGAGCGAGTGAGACCCTATCTCAAAAAAGGAAAGTTAAAAAAAAAAAAAAAAAACTTTAAAAACTAAGCATTGGGCTGGAGAAATAGCTCAGCAGTTAAGGCACTTGACTGCAAAGCCTAATGACCAGAGTTCAATTCCCCAGTACCCACGTAAAGCCAGATGCACAAAGTGACACGTGTCTGGACTTCATTTGCAGTGGCTGGAGATCCTGGTGCACCCATTCTCTCTCTCTCTCTTTCTGTCTCTCTCTTTCTATGCCAGATCCCCACAAGTTCAAAGCCACCCTGAGGCTTCATAGTAAATTCCAAAACTCTTCCTCAAAAAAACAAAACAAAGCAAAACAAAAAACACCCTTAGGGGTTGGAGAGATGGCTTAGTGGTTAAGTGCTTGCCTGTGAAGCCAAAGGACCATGGTTCGAGGCTCAATTCCCCAGGACCCACGTTAGCCAGATGCACAAGGGGGCGCACACATCTGGAGTTCATTTGCAGGGCTGAAGCCCTGGCGCACCCATTCTCTCTCTCTTTCTCTCTATATCTGCCTCTTTCTTACTCTGTCGCTCTCAAATAAATAAAAAAATTAAAAAAATTAAAACACCCTAAGTAACTCTTAGCATGCACGTCATCTGCTAGGACGAGTCGGGAACTTGATGTGCACGTGGCTTCCTATGGAAGCATTGAAGACCTTTTCCTCTATACGCTCCTCATGAAAACTGTCCATTGGTTAGAGACTAACCTCTGAGTCTCCATGATGAAGAGGACAGGTGACTTACTAGAGCTATAGGAGCCTTTATAAGTATCCCATCATGCTGGACGTCGTGGCACATGCCGTTAATCCCAGCATTTGGGAAACAGAGGTAGGAGGATTGTTGTGAGGTGGAGGCCACCCTGAGACTACATAGTAATGTGCAGGTCAGCCTGGGCTAGAGCAAGACCTGACTTCAAAAAAACAAATAATAAAAAATAAAAATAAATGTATCCCATCATGATATTCTTAGTTTGGGGGGCTGGTGGAAGCTAGTGGTCTGTTAAGTTGATGTATTTCAAAGGTTTTCCCTAACAGTCAAATGAATGCTAGGTCAGGCACAGAGGTGGGCAATGAGTGGCTAGAAAAAAAACTAAGATTGTCCAAGATAATGATGCAAGATTTTATGTCCTGGGAATGACTAAATTCCATAACGATGCAGAAGATCCCAAGTCTACGGACTCCAACTTTTAGATTCTTATCCGAGTTAGCAAAGAATTGAAAACATGGACTACAATAAAGGTAAATTAAGAATTATGAGGTGTATTTTAGGAGAGTTAGGATCCAAGGAGAAAACTAGCTGAAAGGCCCAAACCAGAAAAGAATTCTCCCTCTTACTCAGCTGGAAAGGAGGAGGGGAGATAGAGAAAATCTCCTTCACTTAGAAAAATCTCTGAAGAATGCACACACACACACACACACACACACACACACACACACAGAGAGAGAGAGAGAGAGAGAGAGAGAGAGAGAGAGAGAGAGAGAACAAAACATGAAAACCCAAGCCACAAGATCCCCTTCACATAAGCAATCAGAGAGGATTAAGAGACAGTGAAGGACTCAGAGACTGAAAGAGATCATACAAGTAGTAAAACAGGAAAGCATCCTAAAACAAAAACAGACAGGAAAGTGGCCATACAAGAAGAAATCCTCTCCTTCCCAGTCTTCCTGAGAAGGGGGAGAGAGACTTCATTGCACCCTTGTGCTTGGATGGATCCAGAAGATGAAGGGGATGAAGGAGAAGGAGGAGGAGGAGAAAAAGAGAGGATTACACAGGTGGTTAGGCTCCTTTATACAGATCCAACATCCAGTTAGAATGAGCCTTGTCATCAGACTTAGGTGTGCTAAGCTGAGGAAGAAGCAGGAAGCTACTGCTGAGGCACATTGAGTGCAACCATGTTGGATAAGAATGGACCAGACATGGGTTCTAGTCCAACCATGGCCGGCAAGGGACAAGGGACCATCCATGGTCTCTTTGGGCCTTTGTGTCTGGCTGTCTGCCTGTAAAAATCTATCTTGCTTCTGTTCCTCTTTCAATAATTTGGTTCTAGATATGCAACATCCCAACTCTTTGCAGCCACAAAGTGCTTTTATCTATTTATTTATGAGAGAGAGCAAGAGAAAAGGGCAAAGAGAGTATGAGTGTGCCAGGGCCTCCTGCCCCTGTCAATAAACTCCAGATGCATGAGCCACTTTGTGCATCTGGCTTTATATGGGTACTGGGGAACCAAATCCAGGCCATCAGACTTTGCAAGCAAGTGTCTTTAACTGCTGAACCATCTCTCCAGCCCCCTGAAGTTCTAATCAATCAATCAGTTTTGGATCTTTGGTAGAGATGTGGCTTTTCTTTCCTAAGAGCTTCAATTTGCATTAGATGGCAAAAGCATCATGTGAGGCTGGAGAGATGGCTTAGCAGTTAAGGTGTTTGCCTGCGAAGCCTAAGGACCCAGGTTTGACTCCCCAGAACCTAGGTAAGCCAGAACACATGGTGGCACATGCATCTGGAGTTTGTTTGTAGTGGCAGGAGGCTGGTGTACCCATTCTTTCTCTCTCTCTCAAATAAATAAATAAAAATTAAAAAGTCATGTCAGGTAATGTGGGGTACTTGTCCCTTTCATGGAGCTTTCTCTGATTTCTGGGGATATTAATCAGAGGCTTATTATTAAGGAATGAGTGTCCCACCTGTCCTTATAGCTGGCACTGAGAAAGGGATTACCGACAGCAAGCTATAAGAGCAGGTGGGATACAAATGTGTCTGTCACTCAGTAAATGGTACTGGGCATCTGGCTGTTGGCTGCCCTATCTATCTGGGAGGATGGCCTGCAGCTTGAAACTTGAATAGAGTAATAAGGATTAGGGGTTCCCTCTCAGGGTCATTCCTCTACCAGAGAGACTCCACTGCCCTTAGAGATGGATGCCAACATCTTTAAGCAATACAGCAGCCCTTTCTGTTTGCAAAGGCATATGATTTGAAATGCAAAAGCCAAGAATGAAAAATTTTTTCTTCTAATTTCAGCACTTTCCCCTGAGGCATTAAGAACTCTCGGCTCAGTTGCCTGAATTGAGTCAAAGGAACCACATTTGGGCCTGGCTATTTTCATGATGATTAAAACAAAACTACCAGGTTCTGGGTTCAAGATAGAAGACATTAGGGAAACTGTTTTTCTGGGCCCAAGACTTCTATTTAACACCAGGAGTGAAGGACTCAGAAACCAGAGGAATGCCATGACAGGCTTCAGAGTCACCAGTAGGCCTAAGTTTCTGTTTCCCAGCAAGGTTTAAATAAGAATTGAACAGTTACTGAAAAAAGATCACAAATTGCTTATGCCATATATTTCTATAGTCATAAGACAAGTTGCTTAAGCTCCTCAAACACACATAGCCAATCACAATAAAGATTACCTAATCTGCTTGAACTTCCCCTAGCCCCCTGCCCACCAGCTCTGCTCCCCAGCATCCTAAGCCTACCAGAAAAGTACAAGTGCAGTCACTACTTAAATCTATCAATCATGGAACCATTCCCCTACTTCTTTGTTCAAATCCCTATAAAAACCTGCCCCCCCCTGCAGCTCAGGGCTCTTGTGCAGATCCACTGCATTGGTGAAGTCAAGAGTCTGAGCTTAAGCCTGAAATAAAGCTCCTTGCCTTTGCATACGTGTTTGGTTCTCCTTGGTGGTCACTGGGGGCGCCGAGAACTGGGCATAACAGGAGAAAATGGTTTATCTGAAGCAAAAATGAAAGGAGCCTTGGAATCCTGAGTCAGGGGAGGGAAGGTGGGAGTCTTAAAGGTTTGTGGGGAGAGGAGGAGGAATCTCACACTACAGTGGTAGGGACTTGTCTGGGACTTGACTGAAATGGGAACTGAGGAATGAGGCATTTCCTTCCCAGCTCGGGTCCAATGCGATCTACCCAGTGACCCTAACAGTAGGTCATCTCAAAGTCCCAGATCTAGTCTGAGCTCGGCTGGTGGGGTGGGGGAGAGAAGAGGAGGGAAGATAAAACAGCTGCCTTGACATCTTTTGGCAGGGGGTGGGGGAGGTTGGTTGGTTTTTCGAAGTAGGGTCTCTTTCTAGCCCAGGCTGACCTGGAATTCACTCTGTAGTCTCAGGGTGGGCTCAAACTCACGGGGATCCTCCTACCTCTGCCTCCTGAGTGCTGGGATTAAAGGCATGTGCCGCCATACCCCAGCTCCATCTTGACATGTTCTAAAAGCCAAAGAAGCAAACCCAGCTGCCTCTAATGAAGACAAGTAAGTTATGCAAAGTGCTCAGGAGCAGGCTGCAGCACTTGCTTTCTTGCTCTCTGGCTGGTCTTCCTTGAGGTGTTGATCTCTCAATATGTGACCTTGCTTTGGAGTATGTAGGAGGTGCCTTCTCATTGCTGAGACAAAACACTTGACCAGAAGCAATTTACGGAAGGAAAGAGTGCATTTTGACTCACAGTTTGCAGGGGCAGGGGGGGGGGGAGGGAAGGGCGGGGGGGAGGGCGGGGGTTGTTCTTTCATAGCTGAGAAAGCATGGCAGGACGACACAGCCGGGTACCACATCTCCACAGCGGCAGGGAGGAAGTAGAGTGAGTTGCGTACAGCAAGTGGGGCTGAGCTAGAACCCCCAGAGGCCCGCCCCCAGACACAAACTTCCTCCAGGAAGGCTCCCACATCCCACATGTCCATATATTTATGGACTAGCTAGTTCCACTAGCCAGGGATTAAGTTTGAGGCCCCCAAGGATGGGGCAGTAAGGAGTTATACAGAGGATTCACAGCCCTGGACACATTTGGAGGTACCTGTCGCAGCTGTGGGGGGAGGGGAGAGGCAGCTTTCTTAAAACCTCATGCCAAATAAGTATGAGTGCTTGAGTTTGTATCTCCAGAACCCATGTAAATCCCAAAGCTGTAGCAAGCATCTGTTTTGCCAGCATGCCTCACGGTAAGAAGGGAGGTGAAAACCAGGAAACTCATCACTCACTGGTCAGCTAACCTGGCAAACCCAGCAGTGAACAAGAGACACACATCAAGCAAGGTGGAAGGGGAGGACTGACACCCAGACTTGTCCTCTGACCTCCACAGGTATGTGCATGCCAGCATTTACACACATGAACGTACACACACACATGAACTAAGAATGAATAGAAAAAGTAAGCTCCCAAATGTATTTTTGGTGCCAATACGCTACTATTAGCAGTAAATACATATCTGCAATCAATGCATATTCATTAAAAATATCTTAAAACTAGGGGCTGGAGAGATAGCTTAGCAGTTAAGGCACTTGTCCACAAAGCCAAAGGACCTCGGTTCAATCCCCCAGGAACCATGTAAGCCAGATGCACAAGGTGGCACATGCATCTGGAGTTTGTTTGCAATGGCTGGAAACCCTGGGGTGCCCATTCTCTCTCTCTTTCTTTTACTCTTGTCTCTTTCCCTCTCAAAAATAAATAAATAAATAAATAATAAAATATTTTAAAAGACTGAGAGTCTCTTAAAAAAGATCTTAAAAGGGAAGCAGAGGTAGGAGCATCGCCGTGAGTTCGAGGCCACCCTGAGACTACATAGTGAATTCCAGGTCAGCCTGAACCAGAGTGAGACCTTACCTTGAAAAACAAACAACAAAAAAAAGATCTTAAAACTAAAAACACGATGAAAATTTCTAATAACATTTTAATCATGCTGCATCTGTCCATTACATAGTGTTGCATTACGTGTATCATGAGAATATCTTTTTGTTGTTCTTTTCTTCTGAAATAGGGTCTCACTCTAACCCAGGGTGACCCAGAATTCACTGTGTAGTCTCAGGCTGGCCTCAAATTCACAGCGATCCTCCTACCTCTGCCTCCCAAGTGCTGGGATCTAAGGCATGTTCCACCATGCCCAGCTTGAGAAGTTTTTAAAAAATATTTTTATTTTAAGCAGAGAGAGAGATTGAGGATGGGTATCAGGGCCTCTTGCCACTGCCAATGAACTCCAGTTACATGAACAACTTTGTGCATCTGGCTGTACATAGATATTGGGGAATCAAACCCCAGATGTCAGGATTTGTAACCAAGTACCTGTAACTGCTGAGCCATTGCTCCAGCTCTGAGAATATTTTTTGTTATAAACATAAATTAATATTTTAATATTTTATTTTTATTTATTTACTTGAGAGAGGAAAAGACACAGGAGACAGAGAGGGAGAGAGGAAGAGAGAGAGAATTGGGCACGCCAGGACCTCCAACCACTGCAAACAAACTCCAGATGCATGTGCCAACTTGTGCATCTAGCTTACGTGGAACCTGTGGAATCGAACCTGGGTCCTTTCGCTTTGCAGGCAAGCACCTTAACCACTAAGCCATTTCTCCAGCCCATAAATTAATTTTTAAAACAGGGTCTCAGCCGGGCATGGTGACACACAACTTTAATCCCAACACTCAGGAGGCAGAGGTAGGAGGATTGCAGTGAGTTCAAGGGTACCCTAAAGCTACATAGTAAATTCCAGGTCAGCCTGGGCTAGAGTAAGACCCTACCTCAAAAAAAAAAAAAAAAAAAAGCCGGACGTGGTGGCACATGCCTTTAATCCCAGCACTCGGGAGGCAGAAGTAGGAGGATCGCCGTGAGTTCAAGGCCACCCTGAGAATGCAGAATGAATTCCAGGTCAGCCTGAGCTAGAGTGAGACCCTACCTCAAAAAAACAAAACAAAACAAAAAAACCAGGATCTCATGTATCCCATGCTGGCCTTGAACTCACTGTGTAGTGAAGGATGATCTTGAACTTCTGACCGTTCTGCCTCCACCTCCTGAGGGTGCTGGGATTATAAGCATGCATCGCCATTCTCGCTACAAGCATATATATTGAATGTAATGACCCCAGTGGTCTGTGGTTTGCACTCCTGGTTGCTCTGAGCCCCAATTCATCCATCTCTCGGAAGCTTGAGGAGTTCCCTTTTTAGAGGCCTCCAGTCAGAACACCTAATATTTGTGGTTTCAACACAGAAATGAATTTCAGGAAGAGCCTATTGGCTCATGAAGCAGATTTGGAGATTTCACTAAAAGATAGCAAGGTACTTCCAAAACAGAGAAAAAAGAGCCGGGCGTAGTGGTGCACGCCTTTAATCCCAGCACTCGGGAGGCAGAGGTAGGAGGATCACCATGAGTTTGAGGCCACCCTGAGACTACATAGTGAAGTCCAAATCAGCCTGGGCTAGAATGAGATCCAACCACGGAACACCAAAAAATGAAATAAACAATAAAAATAAAAGAGTGTAACTTGTAATAAGGTTATAAGTAGAAAGACTTCTTCCTTTACTAAACAAACCCCATATGGTGTGATGGTACTGTCCCAGACCTAGGATTGAGAGGAAAGTGCTAACAATTCAAGGTTTTATCTTGGTGGATCATTTTGCCTCCATTAGTGGTGTTTATAGTGCATTTTTGTTGGGGGGGGGGCGTGCATATGTGTGTGCACACCCATGTGTGTGGGGTGCTCTATAGAGGAGCTCTGCTTCCCTTCTTGAGGCTGTCTTCACTAACTCTGTCTCTCATTCCTCACAGCCATGATGGAGCAAACGCTACAGCTTTAGGGCTTGCTCTCCTAGTAATCCCACAGGGTGAATGAAGGAGAGAAGGTCATTTATCCAAATCGAAACTAGCAAGGCAGACCTAAGGAGAGCATGGACACACTGTCAGAGACCCAGGCAGGAAAGCCACGGGGGTGGGGGGCTGGCAGGAGAAGGGGCCAGGAAGCTGAGGAAATAGCTGGGCTCAGAGATAGGGAGGTGTGAGGGAAGGCAAGGCTCCCTGGAGGCCGGAGGAGGCGCAGACACGGAGGTGACCCTTACACTGCTCAGGCTGGTGTAGGGAGGATGAGTCTGGAAAGACGATGGGGCCCGATTATGAAAGGTCTTACGTGAGGCAGAGATTCCCTCCATAAAGAGCAGTGGGCGATGTTACAAGATATGTTTAATGAGAACATACTGGAAAGCGGCACTTTCACTACAGTGCCTCAACCCTTAGAACATAGCTCTGTGCAAATCAAGGCTCATTGCAGTCTGCCTCTTAACGTCCTTCCTCCCAAGCCCTTAGCGGGCCGCCCCGTTCCCATGAGGGTTCTTATTCCCACTCACAGGGCAGCCACATGCAAAACTGCAGTTGGGCCGGGAGAAGGCTGCTCCCAGAAGCATTAGTGACACCCACAGGGCACAGGACGAGGCAGAAGGCCCGGGCCCTCGCCTGGACGCTTGACCTTGGTTCAGGCACTCTGTGGATCTTGGTTTCTTTGTAAAGTGAGAAACTGAAGACCTGTGCAGAGCTGTGAACACTGAACAAGTGTATCCAGCAAAGAGGAGGGCGTTGATTTTATTTATTTATTTTGTTTATTTTTATTTATTTATTTGAGAGTGACAGACAGAGAGAGAAAGAGGCCGATAGAGAGAGAATGGGCGCGCCAGGGCCTCCAGCCGCTGCAAATGAACTCCAGATGCATGTGCCACCTCGTGCATCTGGCTAACATGGGTCCTGGGGAATCGAACCTCGAACCAGGGTCCTCAGGCTTCACAGGCAAGCACTTAACCGGTAAGCCATCTCTCCAGCCCCTATTTTTCATTTATTTACTTAAGAGAGAGGGGCAGATAGAGAGTGAGAGAGAGAATGGGTGTGCCAGGGCCTCTAGCAAGGGAACTCCAGATACATGTGCCACCTTGTGCATCTGGCTTTACGTGAGTACTGGGGAATCAAATCTGGGTCCTTTTGGCTTTGCAGGCAAGCACTTTAACCTCTAAGCCATCTCTCCAGCCCTAGAATTTATTTATTTATTTATTTATTTTTATTTTAGTTTGAGACAATTTATTTATTTATTTTTATTTTAGTTTGTTTGAGACAAGACTCAGTATATAGCCCAGGCTGGCCTTGGACTCAGGATCCTCTGCTTCAACCTCCTGAGTGCTGGGATTTGTAAGGAAAGTGTAAGAGAAAAGCAAAGGAGAACATCGTACTTGATCTCTACAGACAGACTGGTTATTGAGAGAAACAGCGAGGGGCAGCAGCCTTCCTATGGGATGAAGGCTGAAGCACTGAGCCAGGCTGGGGCGCTAGGTTATAAGGAGGATCCTAAGAAAAACAGACTGGACCAGCTGTAGGTCCAAGGAAGTAGATAAGGAACTATAGTTATTTGTGTCTTTACTCAGAATAAGCATTTTTGGCAAAAATTGTCTAGAGAGGATATCCCACCAGACAGTTTCTATTCCCTCAAGGTTTTCTGAGCTAAGGGAAGTTTGTCATTCATTCAGGAGTAGACAGGCCCTTCAAGGCCAAGCTTCTGAAGTTTATTGCCTGCTGGTCTGAGGGATAGTTATTAACTCTTTAGTTCCCTGCAGTTTTGGAAGGCTAGTAACCCTTCGGGGTTATTCCACGTGTGTGTCACTATGTCTGTCACCATGCCCAGCTCACTTTATTTATTTACTTACTTCCTTCCTTACTTATATTTTCATTTGTTTATTTGGGTTGACAGACAGAGGGAGAGTATAGGTATGCCAGTTGCTCATGGCACTGCAACAAATCCCAAATGCATGCACCATTTTGTGCATCTCTCTTTACATGGGTAGCCATGGTATTGAACTCAGGCCAGCAAGCTTTGCAAACAGGCACCTTTAACTGCTGAGCCATCCCCTGAGGCCCTCTGGCTCACTGTCAGGAAGTTCTTTCCAGTGCCTGCTAGACGCTGTACCTTGTGCCCAAGATACAGGTCTGAGAAGAGGATCTAACCTGTACGGTCCTTACCTCCTCATGGAAACAGAAGTGCCTCCCACTTGGGACCCTGAGGTAGAAAACAGGCTCCTGTGTTTCCACAGGAAACAGAGGCGGCAGTTGAGTGACACTGGGCTAAGGAAGCCAGGATTCATACTCTGCCATCTGCAGCTGCCAAAAAGCAGTGGTGTGCACACAAGTCTCAGGTGAAACCCCCATCTGAGTCAAAAGGTGGATGGCATGGGCTCAGTCCTCTCACATGCATATTAGCCCAGATTCTGGAAGGTTTTAAGGAGGGAAAGAGCACTGAATAAACATTATAGCTTGTTTGCATATTAATGACCCTATCTCACCCATGAGCTGGGAACCTTATGAGGCTTAAGACAGGGTGTGTGCCCTGTGCAATCCACTTACCCTTTGGTGTTCTGCTTGGAAGCCACACAGAACTGATTTCTACCATCAGCTGGCTACTTTCTGCTGTGTGACTTGACAGGTCACCCACTAGTCTCCGGTCTCAGGGCACAGGAACAGTTATACCCAGGCCAGAGCACTGGGAGATAATTAAGATTGTCTGTTTAACATGGTTTCCACTCCATAGAGGCAGCTACGGTGACTGTTATTGTGACCTTTGACTGGGTGAGGAGGTGGACTCTGGGTAAGTGTCCAATTTCTTCACTTGTAGACCACTCATCCCTAATTCTGCTTGGAATGTGTTGGTGCCCAGTGCTGCCTGAAGACAAGTGTGTTGCTGTAACAAATACGTAGAGGAGTCATCTGAGAGAAGGAAGGAGTTGCTTTGGCTCACAGTGGTGGAGGTGTCAGACTGGCTGGCTCCAGTGTTTCTGTGCTGTTGAGGCAGAACATCATGGAGGAAGAAGTATGATGGGGAACAGCTGCTCACATCATGGTGGCCAGGAATCAGAGAATGGCTTTCCAGAAGGATCTCTACTTTGCCTTTTTTATTCCATCTGGGACCCTACCCTATAGGATGGTGTTACCCACATTCTGGGCAGATCTTTCCCCTCAGTTAATTTTCTCTGGAAAGGCTCTCACAGACAAACCTAGAGGTGTACTTCACTAATCTATGGGTCTATCAATCCTACCAACTTGATAGGTAAAATTAACCAAATCAGCCGGGTGTGATGGTGCACACCTTTAATCCCAGCCCTTGAGAGGCAGAGGTAGGAGGATCGCTGTGAGTTCGAGGCCACCCTGAGACTAAGTAGTGAATTCCCAGGTCAGCCTGAGCTACAATGAGACCCTACCTTGAAAAACAAAAACAAACAAAAAAATTAATCAAATCATGGGCTGGGAAAATGGCTCAGCAGGTAAGAGCACTTGTTACACAAGTCTGAGGACCTGGGGTCCTGACTTGCCTTAAGTTCGATTCCCCAGCACCCACATAAACAGCTGGACATGGTTAAGGTATCAAGATTAAGAGCTAGGAAGATAGCTTAGCAGTTAAGGCACTTGCCTGCAAAGCCTAAGGACCCAGGTTTGACTCCCCAGAACCTACATAAGTCAAATGCAAAACGGGTGATGCATGCATCTGAAGTTTGTTTGCAGTGGCTAAGGCCTTGGCATGCCAATTCTTTCTCTCATAAAAAAAGATAAAATAGCTGGGCATGGTGGCACACACCTTTATCCCAGCACTTGGGAGGCAGAGGTAGGTGGATCACCCAAGGCACTCTGAGATTACATAATGAATTCCAGGTCAGCCTGCGCTAGAGTGAGGCCCTACCTCGAAAAAAAAAAAAAAAAAAAAAAAAGATAAAGCCTGGCATGGTGGCACATGACCACCCTGAGTCTACAAAGGGAATTCCAGGTTCACTGAGCCTGGGCTAGAGTGAGACCCTATCTCAAAAAACAAAAAATAAAATAAAAGATGTCACGGTTAAGATATCACGTGATTTGGTAGCAAAACCAAAACCAGCTGGAAATAAAGTGGAAACTTCTTTCCTGCAGACAAGCTTTTATAGAGTCACAAGGAGTTATGCAGGCTCCTGGGGGAGAAACGTCATCGACAGTCATACCTCGTGGTGGAGCCTGCAAGCTACACAAGTAACCAGCCAGGCAGGCTGTGCCCACTGGTGTAGTAGCAGCATGGCTGCCACGGGGTAACCAAGTGCTTTTGGCTGGATTTGAGGCTTGATCCATAGGATGAAATTCATGTTTGGTACTGAAGACCTAGCGAAAGCTCGTGGCTGGAAAGGCCATAGGCCCTGGGAGAAAGCAACTGCTGTTATTTGACTAATGGGTATGTTGTGCCCATAAAACTGCCCTCTAAATACCTATGTTTATGCCCATAGGCTAATGCTACTCTCACCCTCGGTCAGAGAAGCTTCTTTTTTGCACTGGCTGCAACTACTGGGGAGACTCGAAGCTTGTCCGTGTTGAGAATAAGTGACCCATGAGTGCTGGGCACTACTGGGACATCTGTAGTAGCCCCAAGGCTCAGGAAACACTGTGGGAGACAGGAAGGGAAGAATTCAAGAGTCAGAGGATGCGGAGGAGTGCTGGGCACTGATATGGTGCGGGCATGGCATGGTCACTGTATTCATGAGCTCACAGTAACTGTCGTTACCTGCGTAAGACCTGCACACGGTTGCACCTGTCACGCAGAGGTTCGTGAGGCCCCACCCTTCCCTGAAGAGATGTTGGCAGTTAGTAGCTGCTGGGGGAGGGGAAACATTTTCTTTTCTTTCTTTCTTTCTTTTTTTTTTTTTTTTTTTGTTTTTTTCGAGGTAGGGTCTCACTCTGGTCCAGGCTGACCTGGAATTAACTCTGTAGTCTCAGGGTGGCCTTGAACTCATGGCGATCCTCCTACCTCTGCCTCCCAAATGCTGGGATTAAAGGCGTGCGCCACCACGCCCGGCTGGGAAACATTTTCTTAGCAAGGTAGCCAGTTAAAAAAAACAAAACAAGGACTGGAGGGATGGTTTAGCAGTTAAGGCCTGCAAAGCCAAAGGACCCAGGTTCAATTTCCCAGGACCCATGTTAGCCAGATGCACAAGGGGCGCACGCATCTGGAGTTGGTTTACAGTGGCTGGAGGCCCTAGCACGCCCATTCTCTCTCTCTCTCTCTGTCTCTCTCTCTCTCTCTCTCTCTCCTTTTTCTCTGTGAAGTAAATAAATAAAAATAATTTTTTTGAAAAAGGTGGTGTACTCCTTTAATCCCAGCACTCAGGAGACAGAAGTAGGAGAATCGCCATGAGTTTGAGGCCACTCTGAGACTACATAGTGAATTCTAGGTCAGCCTGGGCTAGAGTAAGGCCCTACCTAAAAAAAAAAAGTCTACCTCCCTCACCTCCAGTGATGAGAAACTAGTTTGGAAATACCGTCCTTCACGCCAGAAGATTAAGGGGAACTGCCCACAATGACCTGTCTTCTAGGAGCTTTCCAGTGTGTCCTGGTGATGTGTCTTGGTGATGCTTGGGAGCAAAGACAACAAGAGTTGCTCTAGCCTCGAAATAGCAGGATTCTTTTCTAAGTTCCATGTCAGCCCTACCAAGTATTGAACAGTTCAGCATTTGTTTATTGTCCTATGCTGTTCATTTTATTTTGGTTTTTTAGGGTTCATTTGATTAAAACAATGGATGGGGCTGGAGAGATGGCTTAGCGGTTAAGCGCTTGCCCGTGAAGCCTAAGGACCCCAGTTTGAGGCTCGGTTCCCCAGGTCCCACCTTAGCCAGATGCACAAGGGGGCGCATGCGTCTGGAGTTCGTTTGCAATGGCTGGAAGCCCTGGCGTGCCCATTCTCTCTCTCTCCCTCTATCTGTCCTTCTCTCTGTGTCTGTCACTCTCAAATAAATAAATAAATAAATAATGAACAAAAAAAATTAAAAAAGAAAAACAATGGATGTACATGACAGTAAATGGTGCAGAACATCCAGGCGTGTTGGCACACACTTTTAATCCCAGAACGTGGGAAGCAGAGGTAAGAGAATCACCATGAGTTTGAGGCCTGCCTGAGACTACATAATGAATTCCAGGTCAGCAAGACCTTACCTCAAAACAACAACAAATAGTGTAGAACTTCTGATGACAAGCTTCCCTCCCCCACCTACCTTTTTCTGGATGGCCGCTTTAAACACTGGGATTTTGGTTCCTTTTTTTGGTGTGTGTTGCAGTCAGGTTTGCATTGCTGGAAAAAAATCACCTGGGCTTCCGGTTAAGATGGCGGCGTAGGTACCACGCCAAAGCTGCCTAGTGGGGAAAAAGACCAAAAAAACTCAGCAAAATACACACTTTTACTAAAAAGTGAGGTGTATAGGAAATTAAAGCGGCAGCGGAGAAATAGAAGAGTTATAGAGCATCCAGAGCCTGCACAGGCGGGAAAAGCAGCTCCGGCAGCTCGGCCAACCGCCGCGGCCGCGGCGCAGCAGAAAACCGCCAGACTTGGCTCGAGCCACAGGAAAAGCCAGGTGCGGGATTTTCCCCTCACACCGCGCTCTCCGCAACTCGGGAAACATGAGGGGAGAGCGGCAGCGAGCAACGGAGGAGCAGACCGCGAGGTAGAAGAACACGTGGAGCAGTGAGAGATCCAGAGCAGCCGCGGCTCCCTCCCCTCCCCCACCGCCTGAGCCCAGCTCCAGCGAACAGAGCAGCGGCCCGGGAAACGGCCACGCCAACTTGGGCTGACAACGGGACCCAAGCAGGAGCAGAGTTCGGGAGCAACATCAGCGGCCCCAGCAGCAGCAGACCCAGGAGCGGCAGCAGCGGCAGATCCCACAGCAGCAGCTTCAGGGGGTGCAGAGGCAGTGGACACAGCAGCAGCAGCTTCAGCAGCAGTGGTGGCTCCAGCAGTGGCAGCTACAGCAGCAGCAGAGGCAGCAGCAGTGGCTCAGTTTGCCCCATAGGAAAAGCAAGTGCCCAGCTCCAGAAATCAGAACAGCAGCCCGACGACCCAGGCAGCAACTTGACTGAGACCAAAATCACCCAAGGTAACTGGGATTGCACCAGGGAAGGGTCTCACTTGGTCACAAGCTGACTTGGATCCCTCAACAGACCAGAAATCTAAACCTCTTTGTTGATAGAGGATCTGGTCATTATAATAACTACTCTTGCATACATACTCGGGGCTGTTTTTTGATTGAATGTGTACAGTGTTTAGTTAAATTTTAGAATCTACTTGTATTTTATTCCACTCAGCCTGCTTGAATACTCCTATAGCAGGGAATCTCAACCCCTAAGAACATCTTTGTAGATACTCTGAGAGTCTTAAGAGCCACACCTAATACCTTAAGGTCCTACCCTGAAAATATATTACATCAAATCAATTGATACAGCTAAGAATACCCAGCTAGCTAGAAAATCCAAGCATTAACTTAATCCAAGATGCAAAAATATATACATTATAACACAAGAAACACTAAAAAGCAAGACGATATAAATCCACCTAAAAGTATTAATGCATCAGAAATGTCCTCCAGTGAGAGTTAGAGGAAATGCCTGAGAAAGAGTTCAAAAGAATAATTATAAATATGTTCAAAGAGGTCAAAGAACACATGAAAACAATCAAAGAGGAAATCAAAGAGGAAATCAAAGAGGAAATAAAAGGAATCAAAGAAGAGGCAGGACACCAATTTAATGAAATAAAGAAGGTAATACATGACATAAATAGGGAAATAGAAATAATAAAGAAAAACCAGTCAGAATTACTAGCAATGAAGAACACAGTTAATGAAATAAAAAACTCTGTAGAAAATCTCACCAGTAGGATGGATGAGGGAGAGGACAGAATATCTAAGCTAGAAGACCAGGTGGCAGACCTAATGCAGTCCAACAAAGAGAAAGACAAACTTATAGAAAAGTATGAGTGGGAATTTCAAGATATTCGGGACACTATGAAAAGATCCAATATAAGAATTCAGGGCATAGTAGAAGGAGAAGAACTCCACTCCAGAGGCATAGTAGGCATCTTCAACAAAATCATAGAGGAAAATTTCCCCCCAAATTGGGAAAGAGGTGCCAATACAGATACAGGAAGCCTTTAGAACCCCAGCCAGACAAAACCCAGAAAGAACCTCTCCTCGCCATATTATAATCAAACTTCCAAACACACACACCAAAGAAAAATATTGAAAGCAGTTATAGAGAAAAATCAAGTTACCTACAAAAGCAAGCCCATCAGGATTACAGCAGATTATTCAACACAAACTTTTAAAGCCAGAAGGGCTTGGAGTGATATATTCCAAGTTCTGAAAGATAACAACTGTCAACCAAGGTTACTTTATCCTGCAAAGTTAACCATTCAAATAGATGGAGAAATAAAGACATTCCATGACAAAAGCAGGTTAAAGGAGTATTTGAAGACAAAACCAGCTCTACAGAAAATATTGATAGAATCCTCCATGCTGAACAAAAGGAAAAGCACACATATAAGGAACCTAGAAAAAACAAGCTATACTCAAATACCAGTTAACAGAAGAGAGCACAGGTAGAACCAGAAACACACACACACACAAAAATGGCAAACATAAATACACACCTTTCAATAATATCTCTTAATATCAACGGTCTCAATGCCCCAACGAAAAGACATAGATTTGCAGACTGGGTTAAAAAGCAGGATCCTACAATTTGTTGTCTCCAAGAAACTCACCTTTCTACAAAGGATAGACATTATCTTAGGGTGAAAGGTTGGAAGACGGTGTATCAAGCAAATGGGCCTAGAAAACAAGCAGGGGTTGCTATCCTAATATCAGACAGGGTAGACTTTAGTCCGACGTTAGTCAAGAAAGATAAGGAAGGTCACTTTATATTGATTAAGGGCACACTCCAACAGGAGGACATTACAATCCTAAACATATATGCACCTAACATGGGGGCTCCCAAATTCGTCAAACAAACACTATTAGAACTAAGGTCACAGATAACACCAAACACAGTGGTCGTGGGTGACTTTAACACCCCACTCTCATCAATTGACAGGTCATCCAGGGAAAGAATAAACAGAGAGGCATCTGGACTAAATGAGGTCATAGAAGGAATGGACCTAACAGATATATACAGGACATTTCATCCAAAGGCTGCAGAATATACATTCTTTTCAGCAGCACATGGAACATTCTCTAAAATAGACCATATATTAGGACACAAAGCAATTCTTAACAAATTCAGGAAAATTGAAATAATTCCTTGCATTCTACCTGACCACAATGGAATTAAACTACAAATCAGTAGCAAGAAAGGCTATAGAGCATACACAAAATCATGGAAACTAAACAATACACTACTAAATGATGAGTGGGTCAATGAAGAAATCAAAAAGGAAATCAAAAAATTTATAGAGTCAAATGGTAATGAGAACACAACATACCAAAATCTCTGGGACACAGTGAAGGCAGTTCTAAGAGGTAAATTTATAGCCTTCAGTGCCTATATTAAGAAATTAGAAAGGTCGCAAGTAAACGACCTAATGCTTCGCCTTAAAGCCTTGGAAAAAGAAGAACAAGGCAAACCAAAAATCAGTAGACGGGAAGAAATAATAAAGATTAGGGCAGAAATTAATGAAATAGAAACAAAAAGAACAATCCAAAGAATTAATGAAACAAAGAGTTGGTTCTTTGAAAGGATAAACAAGATTGATAAACCCTTAGCAAATCTGACCAAAAGAAAGAGAGAAGAGACACAAATTAATAAAATCAGAGATGAACAAGGTAACATCACAACAGATTCCAGAGAAATTCAAAAAATCATAGGGACATACTATAAAAGCATATACTCCACAAAGTATGAAAATCTGAAAGAAATGGATGATTTCCTTGATCTATATGACCTACCTAAATTAAATCAAAATGAGATTAATCACTTAAATAAACCTATAACAAACATGGAGATCCGAACAGTTATTAATAATCTCCCAACTAAAAAAAGCCCAGGCCTGGATGGATTCACTGCTGAATTTTACCAGACCTTTAAGGAAGAGCTAACACCATTGCTTCTTAAGCTTTTCCAGGAAATAGAAAAAGAAGGAATTCTACCAAACTCCTTCTATGAGGCCAGCATCACCCTGATACCAAAACCAGGCAAAGATAGAACAAAAAAAGAAAATTACAGACCAATCTCCCTCATGAACATAGATGCAAAAATTCTCAACAAAATATTGGCAAACAGAATACAAGAGTATATCAAAAAGATCATTCACCCTGACCAAGTAGGCTTTATCCCAGAGATGCAGGGATGGTTCAACATACGCAAATCTATAAATGTAATACATTACATAAACGGGTTGCAGGACAAAAATCACATGATCATCTCATTAGATGCAGAGAAAGCATTTGACAAAATCCAACATCCCTTCATGATAAAAGTCCTACAGAGACTGGGAATAGAAGGAACATATCTCAATATAATAAAGGCTAGTTATGACAAGCCTACAGCCAACATATTACTAAATGGGGAAAAACTGGAAGCTTTTCCACTAAAATCAGGAACAAGACAAGGGTGTCCACTGTCCCCACTTCTATTTAATATAGTTTTGGAAGTCTTAGCCATAGCAATAAGGCAAGAGACACACATAAAAGGGATACAAATTGGAAAGGAAGAAATCAAGTTATCATTATTTGCAGATGACATGATTCTATACATAAAGGACCCTAAAGACTCTACTAGCAAGCTGTTAGAGCTGATCAAAACCTACAGCAATGTAGCAGGATACAAAATAAATACACAGAAATCAGTAGCCTTCATATATGCTAACAACAAACACACAGAGGATGAAATCAGAAAATCACTCCCATTCACAATTGCATCAAAAAAAATAAAATACCTTGGAATAAACCTAACCCAGGAAGTAAAGAATCTATACAATGAGAACTTTAAAACACTCAAGCGAGAAATTGCAGAGGACACTAGAAAGTGGAGAAACATCCCTTGTTCCTGGATTGGAAGAATCAATATCGTGAAAATGGCAATCTTACCTAAAGCAATCTACACATTTAATGCAATCCCTATCAAAATTCCAAAGGCTTTCTTCATGGAAATAGAAAAAACAATCCAAAAATTCATTTGGAATCACAAAAAACCTCGAATATCTAAAATAATACTGAGCAAAAAAAAAAAGAGGCTGGTGTATCACCATACCTGATTTTAACCTATACTACAGAGCCATAGTAACAAAAACAGCATGGTACTGGCATAAAAACAGACATGTAGATCAGTGGAACAGAATAGAGGACCCAGATGTAAGCCCAAGTAGCTATAGCCACCTGATATTCGATAAAAATGCCAAAAATACTCATTGGAGAAGAGACAGCCTCTTCAGCAAATGGTGTTTTGAAAACTGGATAAATATCTGCAGAAGGATGAAAATAGATTCTTCTCTCTCACCATGCACAAGAATTAAGTCCAAATGGATTAAAGACCTTAACATCAGACCGGAAACTTTGAAACTGCTAGAGGAAAAAGTAGGGGAAACCCTTCAACATATTGGTCTTGGCAAAGACTTTCTGAATACAACCCCAATTGCTCAGGCAATAAAACCACAGATTAATCACTGGGACCTCATGAAATTACAAAGATTTTGCACCGCAAAGGACACAGTGAAAAAAGCAAAGAGGCAACCTACAGAATGGGAAAAAATCTTCGCCACCTATATATCTGATAGAGGATTAATATCTAGGATATACAAAGAACTCAAAAAGTTAAATAATAAGGAATCAAACAAGCCAATCAAAAAATGGGCTAAGGAGCTAAATAGAGAGTTCTCAAAGGAAGAAATACGAATGGCATATAAGCACCTAAAAAAATGTTCTACGTCACTAGTCATCAGGGAAATGCAGATTAAAACTACATTGAGATTCCATCTCACTCCTGTCAGATTGGCCACCATCATGAAAACAAATGATCATAAATGTTGGCGGGGATGTGGAAAAAAAGGAACCCTTCTGCACTGCTGGTGGGAATGCAATCTGGTCCAGCCATTGTGGAAAACAGTGTGGAGGTTCCTAAAGCAGCTAGAGATTGATCTACCATATGACCCAGCTATAGCACTCCTAGGCATATATCCAAAGGACTCATCTCATTTCCTTAGAAGTACATGCTCAACCATGTTTATTGCTGCTCAATTTATAATAGCTGGGAAATGGAACCAGCCTAGATGTCCCTCAACAGATGAGTGGATAATGAAGATGTGGTACATTTATACAATGGAGTTCTACTCAGCGGTAAAGAAAAATGAAGTTATGAAATTTGCAGAAAAATGGATGGACCTGGAAAGTATTATACTAAGTCAGGTAACCCAGGCCCAGAAAGCCAAGCGCCACATGTTCTCTCTCATATGTGGATCCTAGCTAAAGATGACTGGGCTTCTGCGTGAGAATGAAAATACTTAGTAGCAGAGGCCAGTAAGTTGAAAAGGAGACATAAAGGGTGGAGAAAGGAAGGGAGGAGGATACTTAATAGGTTGATATTGCATATATGTAATTACAATGATTGTAATGGGGAGGTAATATGATGGAGAATGGAATTTCAAATGGGAAAGTGTGGAGGTGGGGAGGGAGGGAATTACCATGGGATATATTTTATAATCATGGAAAATGTTAATAAAAATTAAAAAAAAAATCACCCGACCAAGAGCAGCTTGCAGGGTTTATTTTGGCTTACGGACTCGAGGGGAAGCTCCATGATGGCAGGGGAAAATGATGGCATGAGCAGAGGGTGGACATCACCCCCTGGCCAACTCTAGGTGGACAATAGCAACAGGAGAGTGTGCCAAACACTGGCAAGAGGAAACTAGCTATAATGCCCATAAGCCCACCCCCAACAAACAGTGTTTCCAAGAGGCGTTAATTCCCACATCTCCATCAGCTGGGAACCTAGCATTCAGAACATCTACGTTTATGGGGGACACTACTACAGTGTGTGTCATGTATGTGTGCATGTTTATATTGTATGGGTGCACGTACATGTACAAATGCATTGTATGTGTATGTGTGTGCATATGCACGTTTATATTGTGTGGGTACATGCATGTGTACAAGTACATATGTATATGTATGTACATGTACTTGTGAAGGACAGAGGTCAGTGTTGGGTGTTTTTCTCCAATCTTATTCCTATATATTCTTATGATATATACATATATGTAATATATATATATATATATATATATATATATATATATATATGAAAAAATATATATCATAAGGCTACAGTCTGATGGGTTTTAATAACTATAACACACCCATGTAACTAGGCTCAGGTCAAAAAATTTACATCAGGGCTGGAGAGATGGCTTAGCGGTTAAGGCACTTGCCTGCAAAGCCAAAGGATCCCAGTTTGACTCTCCAGGACCCATGTAAGCCAGATGTACAAGGTGGCGCATGCATCTGGAGTTTGTTTGCAGTTGCTGGAGGCCCTGGTATGCCTGTTCTCTTTCTTTCTCTCTCTCTCTCTCTCTCTCTCTTTCTCTCTGTCAAATAAATAAAATATTTTTTAAAAAAAATTAACATCATTAGCTTCCTGTGAAACACCCTGCTTGGAGCTATGAGGGTGTCAAAGTTGTTCCAAGCAACATCAAATTTAATTCATTTCTTTTTTAAAAAAAGTATGTGCTAAAAAATAATATTTTAAGAAATAATAAAAAAATAAAAACAGTGTGTGCTATTCAGTTTTTTGTTGTTGTTGTTACTGTAACCAAATGCCTAAAATAAATAATCTACAGGACAAAGGATTTATTTTGGCTTGTGGCCTGAGAGTTCAATTTGTCGTGTCAGGAAGGGAGGTGGCCAGGAGACAGAGGAGTATGTCTGTGCTTTGGGCTTCCTCATCCTCTTTATTTATTTATTTCTGTTGTTGTTTTTCGAGGCAGGGTCTCACTCTGGCCCAGGCTGACCTGGAATTCACTACGAAGTCACAAGCTGGCCTTGAACTCACAGCGATCCTCCTACCCCTGCCTCCAAGGGCTGAGATTAAAGGCTGCAACACCACGCTGCCTTCCTCTCCCTTTTTCTGGGCCGCAGCCTACGGGATGGTGCAGCCCGTACGCAGACAGGTCCTTCCCCATTTCAATTAATCCTCTCGGGAAACACCCTCACAGGCACATGAAAAGTAGTGCTTTACTAATCTCCCAGGCTGTTCTTTATTTTTAACATTTTATTTATGTATTGGAGAGAGAGAGACAGAGAAAGAAAGCTGGGCCTCTAGCCATTGCAAATGAACTGCATAAGCCATCTCGCACATCTGGTGTCCTTTGGCTTTACAGGCAAGTGTCGTAACTGCTAAGCCGTCTCTCCAGCCCTCCCAGGCAGTTCTTGATCCAATCGAATTTCATCAACCAAGGTACATATCCTTCGACTTCCTGACTTGCAGACTACTGCCTTCTTGCTGCAAGTCCACAGGCCTTTACTCTGTGTCTACACTCTCCTGATTTCCTCTCCCAAAGGTGCCAGTCTTTCTGGATCAGGGCCCTACCCTTGTGACATCATTCAACTCTATTACTTCCTTAAAATCTATACCACCATATATAATCACAGGGACACTGAGGATTCCAACATATGAATTAGGAGTTACACAATCCACCCCTGCCCCACCCAAGACCTATGCTTGCAGACCAGCAGACTTCACTTCATAGTGGGAAAGAAGGAAACCAGCTCTGAGGCAGTGGCACTCCAAATATGAATAAGTAAGTCTTTCCTCTGAAACACTGTCAGTTAGGAATGGTCATTGGTAATACCTTAAGAACAGTGGGTTATGGGGCTAGAGAGATGGCTTAGCGGTTAAGGTGCTTGCCTGCAAAGCCTAATGACCTGGGTTCAATTCCCCAGTACCTGCATAAAAGCCAGATGCACAAAGTGGCCCATGTGCCTGAAGCAGCACACCCATACTCTCTCTCTCTCTCTCTCTCTTTCTCTGTGCAAGTAAACCAAATACAATGGTTTTTAAAGCAATGGATTAGCAGCAGCTTGTTTTCTTTTTCTACATGAACAGTTGGGTAGTAGACAGTTCAATGCATGGACAATAGCTTAGTGAGGTCTTGGAGAAGCCAAGCTCCCCCATCATTTTTTGCTGTCTTAGTGAGGCAGGCAGCATAGGGAATAGATTAGACACCCAGGATATAGTTGGGTTTGAGCAGCAAACACACCCGTGGAAACAATGCATCTAGTAACCTGCTGGGACCTCTACCAGTACTGAGCTGTGTGCATACCCCACTCCACACCACGAACGAGTTTCATCCTCCCCTTACGGTTGTTGGTGATCAGTGCCCACTGAAATATGTTGTTAGATGGAGCCAGGATCTCAACAGCACGGGGGCAGCCAGCCTGGACTGGCTATAGAGGCAAACATAGTAAGGCAACCTGTGTTCTCTAAGTGAACTTTTATTAGAGTCTCCTATTTACCATCTTATGCCTATGCATAACTGGGCATACATATGATTAAATCACATCTATCATGGGAGGAACATGTACAATACAGAAAAAAAATATATATATATATATATAACCCAAATCTATCAACCAAACCATTAGATCGCCTAAACCAAGCCCCTAACAACTGGTCCATCCTCCCATAGAAATCCTAGAGAGGGAAGCCCTAGACCACTTCCTGAAGCCCTTCACTTCGCTCCACTCAAATAGCCCACTTTGGCAGTCCATTCAAACCTTTCCTCTCATTTTGCTCTTAATGGATTTTCTTTCTGTAAAACTACTTGTGTGTGCCTTTCTTCAGTTTTTTGAGTAAGATGCCAAGAACCTGCATACACCCAGAGACCATAGATAGTACTAACGTTTTCTTTTTTCTTTTTCTTTGTTTCTGGTTTGTTTGTTTGTTTGTTTTTGTTTTTTTAAAGTAGGGTTTCACTCTAGCCTGACATGGAATTCACTATGTAGTCTCAGAGTGGTCTTAAGCTTACGGTGATCCTCCTACCTCTGCCTCCCAAGTGCTGGGATTAAAGGCGTGCGCCACCACTCCTGGCTAGCACTAACATTTTCTTTTCTTTTGCAGGGAGTGTATGTGTGTGAGAGTGATGTGTGTGTGTGGTTTCTGCATGCGTGTGTTGGCAGATGTGGGCAACTGACCTTTTAATGGGTACTAAGGATCAAACTCAGGCCTGCATAGGAAGCACTCTGACCTGCTGAATCATCTTACCAGCCCATGTTTTAGCATTTTCACTTTCCCAGTTGTGACTACAAGTCCAGGCATCACATCCATGCACCAGGCAGACTGGCCAGGAAGAGCTGGAACCAGTTACTTCTATGCAGTGTGCTAGGGAAGCTAGGCTTGTAAACTGGCTAGCTGGGGTTTTCTTTGACCAGAACCTGGCCCATGAGCAACAGGGGAAGAGGCCTTGGAAACTGTCTGGTAATATAATCAAAATCAATCATGTTATAGGACAGTGTTATGTTTTAGGTGGGAAATGTACCTTCATAGGCTCATGCCTTGAAACGTTAGTTCCCATCTGTAGCTCAGGTCGGGGGATATTGTAGAACCTTTGAGATGGGACACATGGCTGGTAGAAGTGAGCCACAGAGGTTCTAGCCTAGCCCACTTCTGGTGCATCTCTGCTTCCTGATCTGCTAAAAAGTGAGGAGCCTCTACCCTGTGCTCCTGCCGCCATAAACTATCACTTGGTCTATGTCTCCTGCCAGGAATGTGATTCTATAAAGAAGCTCCTTATTTGTCATTGTGTGGTTTGAATGTAAACTGGCCCCCTATAGGCTCATGTGTTTGAATACTTAAACCCCATTAAGTGAGGTGGAACCTTTGGGAGGCGAAGCCCTGCTAGAGGAAGTGTGTCACAGGAGGCAGGCCTTAGGGTGATACAGCCAGCCCTGCTTGCTGCACTCAGCTTACTCTGCCTTACTTCCTCCCTGCCGCTGTGGAGCTGTGATGCCCACGGCCCACTCTTGCCATGCTTTCTTTGTCATGATAAAACATCCCCCTCAAAGCTGTAAACCAGGCCTGGAAAGATGGCTTAGCAGTCAAAAACACTTGCTTGCAAAGCCTGACAGCCTGGGTTTGATTTTCCCAGTGCCCCTATGAAGCCAGATGCACAAAGTGGCACATGTATCTGAAGTTTGTTTACAGTGGCAGGAGGACATGATGCACCTATATTCCCTCTCTCCCTCTCTCTCTCTCTCAAATATATATATATATTAAAGCTAGCCAGGAATGGTGGCCCTCACCTTTAATTCCAGCACTTGGGAAGTAAAGGTAGGAGAATTGCCGTGAGTTTGAGGCCACCCTGAGACAACATAGTTAATTCCAGGTCAGCCTGGACCAGAGTGTGACCCTACCTTGAAAAACCAAAAAAAAAAAAAAAAAGAAAGAAAGAAAAGAAGGGGGAAAAAAAAAAAAAGCCTATTAGCCAAAAATAAATTCTTTCTTTCCATAAACTGTTTCTGATTGGGTGTTTTGTCCTAGCAATAAGAAAGCAATGGTTATGGTCATCTTAGAATCCTCAAGCCCTAACAAAAATCCTGTCCTAGAATAGGGCATTTGGGGGCTGGAGAGTTGACTCAGTGATTAAGAGAGATGCTTACCTATAAAGCCTAATGATCCAGAGTTCAATTCATTAGTACCCGCGAAAAGCAGATGCATTAAAAGTGGTGCATGTATCTGGATCATACCCATTCCTTCTCTCTTTCTCCTTGAAAAAAAAAAAAAAAAAAAACAATAGGGCATTTGATACCTCCTGATGAAAGAAGAGAGAAATGGCCTGGATATCCATGACCTCACAGTGCCTGACACTACCTACACAAGACCATCCTAATAGGAGAAAAGATGATGACATCAAAACAAAAGAGGAACTGGGAGGGGGAGGGGATATGATGGAGAGTGGAGTTGAAAAGGGGAAAGTGAAGGGGGAAGGAATTATCATGGTTCATTGTCTATAATTATGGAAGTTATCGATAATAAGCAAAAGAAAGAAAGAAGAAGAGAGGGAGAGATATAGAAGGAAGGTGACGCTTTTGCCTCCTGATAATATTTCCTGAATGTAGACTTTGAACTCTGAGGTTGTTAGCGTGGTGTGACCTAACACAGGTCTGCCAGTTACCTTCCATGTTGCTGTCATCAAATATCTGACCAGAAGCAAGGATTTTACCATCAGGGAAAGGCAAATTAAAACTACTTGGAGATTCTATTTCACTCCTGTCAGAATGGCTATCAAGAAAACAAATGACAATAAATGCCAGAGAGGATGTGGGGGGTGGTGGGAAATGTGATCTGTTACAGCCATTGTGGAAATCAGTGTGAGAGTCCTGAGACAGCTAAAAACAGATTTACCATATGACCCAGCTATACCATTTCTAGGCATATATCATAAGGCCTCATTGTACTAACTTAGAGATACTTGCACAACCATGTTTATTGACACTCTATTCACATGGAACCAGCCTAGACGTCCCTCAAATGATGAGCAGATAATGAAGATGTGGTACATTTATACAATGGAGTTCTATTCAGCAGTAAAGAAAAATGAAATTATAAAATTTGCAGGGAAATGATGGACCTGGAAAGGATTATATTTAGTGAGGCACAGAAAGCCAAGCACTGCATGTTCTCTCTCATACATAGATCCTAGCCACAAATGTTTAGCCTTGTGTATGAGTTGGAATAAAACTCAGTAGCAGAGCACAGTAAGCTATAAAGGGGCTATAAAGGCAGGAGGAGAGGAAGGATATAAGGGGAAGGTATTACATATATGTAACTAGAAGAACAGATTACTGGGGGCAGAAAGGCCTAAGTGAGGTCAGGAGAAGAGATTAAGTAAAGGAAGGGGAGGGGAGGGTTAACCAAAATCTAAGAAAGTGGGCTGGAAAAACGGCTTAGAAAGCCAAAGGACCCTGGTTCGAGGCTTGATTCCCCAGGACCCACATAAGCCAGATGCATAAGGTGGTATACGTGTCTGGAGTTTATTTCTAGTGGCTTGAGGCCTTGGCGTGCCCACTCTCTCTCTCACTCTTTCAAATGAATAAATAATATTTAAAAATTTTTTGTTTTATTCTCATTTATTTATTTGAGAGCAACAGAGAGAGAAAGAGAATGGGCACGCCAAGGCCTCTAGCCATTGTAAATGAACTCCAGACATGTGCGTCCCCTTTTGCTTCTGGCTAATGTGGGTCCTGGGAAATCAAGCCTCGAACCAGGGTCCTTAGGCTTCACAGGCAAGTGCTTAACTGCTAAGCCATCTCTCCAGCCCTAAATAATATACTTTTTTAAATCTAAGAAGGTATGAATAACTCATATGGAAACCTACTTTTTTGGACAATACCTTCCCACCAGGAATAGATGGCAAGACCCTATTGCTGAAGACTCCACATGCTTGGGCTGCAAGGTCACTGAGACATCCTGCTAGAGCTGAGCTGAAAACCTCCTCCATGTAGACCAGATGACAGAATTCTGGAAAAAGCTGTGCTGAATTCAGCTCCATGGGAGAGAGAGAAGTGCGTAGAGATAAACAACAGTGGATGCTGCAAACCATAAGTTGGGCCAGCCAGGCCAAATCAGCCAATGGGTGTTTGTTATAGGGGAAATGAACCACTCTCTAACTGGACTTCAGGACTGCTCCACATGCCTGATACTAAAAACTTATGATGGGGGAAATCATGAGCCCTAGGATTGTACCACCTGCTGGTATTTGGCTAAATGTATATATTATGCTCTGCAAACTGCTCAGTAAGCACTTCTCTTAATGTTCATACCCATAAATCAATGCTATTCTCACTTTTGGTTAGAGAACCTTCTCTTTTCAGATGGCAGTGACCTCTGGGATGACTCAAAAGGCACCATGGTTCTGAGAAGAAGTGACAGAGGAGTGCTCAGCACTGAAACATCGCTGTCACACCTTCCAAAGCTCAGGGTCCATTGTGGAAGAGGTGACGGAAAGAATGTAACTGTCCAGACAGAAATTGGCCTCGATATCCATGACCTCACAGTGCCTGACACTATCTACACAAGACCATCATAATAGGCGGAAAAGATCATGACATCAAAATAAAATAGAGACTAATTGAGAGGGGAGGGGAATATGATAGAGAGCAGAGTTGTGAAGGGGAAAGTGAGGGGGGAAGAAATTATCATAGTTCATTGTCCACATTTATGGAAGTTGTCAATAATAATTTTTACAAAAGAGGGCTGGAGAAATAGCTTGGTGGTTAAGGGATTTGCCTGCAAAGCCTAAGGTTATATTCCCCAGAACCCACATAAGTGAGATGGACAAGGTGGCGCATGTATCTGGAGCTCATTTGCAGTGGCTAGAGGCCCTAGAGCACCCATTCTGTATCTGCCTGTCTCTCTCTCAAACAAATAAATAAACAAAAATATTTTAAAATAAAAAATAATAAGGGGGCTGGAGACATGGCTTAGTGGTTAAGGTGTTTGCCTGCAAAGCCGAAGGACCTTGGTTCGATTCTCCAGGACCCATGTAAGCCAGATGCACAAGTTGGCGCATGTATCTGGAGTTTGTTTGCAGTGGCTGAAGGCCCTGGCGTGCCCACTTTTTCCCTCTCTACCTCTTTCTCTCTCTTAAATAAAAAAAAAAATAATAAGGAAATGGCTATAGATTTTTAAAAGCTCTAATCTGAAATTTTAAAAAAGCAGCAAGGATTTGGTTGATGGTTTGAGGGTATAGTCATCATGGTGAAAGGGGTGAGAAGAAGCTATTCACATTGCATCCACAAGCAAGAAGCAGAGGGTGGGGAGGGATGATGCTCAGCTTGTTTTCTCCTTTTTTTTTTTTTTTTTTTTTTTCATTTCAGTCCAGGACCTCACCCACGAGAATGCATCACCTACGTTCAAGGTGGGTCTCCTCTCTTCAGTTAATCCTTTCTGTAAACACCTTCACAGACCTGCCCAGAGGTATGTCTCCTAGGTGAATGCAAACACAGTCAAGTTGACAAACAAAAGTCACCAGCACAGTGGGCTTTCTGAACACATATACAAAGAAAACATTGATAGTTTACTTTTTCAGTGTTTTTGTCAACACGTGTTCTGCAGAAAAATAAGGATGGGGACCGAGGCAGTAATTTCGTAGCTGCTTCCAGGCACACCCTTTCTCCTCCTCAAGATGACACTTAGACACAGAAGGTTCCTGTGATAGCAGTGTCTCGCCAACCTGGGAGGCACTCACTGGTTTGAAGGTATCTCCTCTCCCTGCCCTTGGGACTGGGTACCACTGAGCATGACCAGTAGTGGTGACAAACAGAGAAAGGAGATTTAAGCATGTGGTATGCCTGCCTGTAATCACAAGTTCAAGGCTCAACTGGGTGTGATGGCATGCTCCTTTAATACCAGCACTCAAGCAGAGGTAGGAGGATCACTGAGAGTTCGAGGCCACCCTGAGACTACATAGTGAATTCCAGGTCAGCCTGAGCTGGAGTGAGACCCTACCTCGAAAAATCAAACAATAATAAATAAAATAAAAAGTTCAAGGCTGTCCTGGGTTACATAATATCCTGTATAAAAAAAATAAAAATTAAACTACACTAGAATAGCCATAACTTTTAAAATAGGGTTTTTTACCTTAAGAAATAAGTTATGGAGCCAGATGTGGTGACACATGTTTTTTAATCCCAGCACTGGGGAAAGCAGAGGTAGGAGAATTGCTGTGAGTTTAAGGCCAGCCTGGACTACAGAGTGAGTTCCAGGTCAGCCTGGGCTACTGTGAGACCCTACCTTGAAAACAAACAAACAAACAAAATGATGGATTAATTATGGAATAAATAGGATATGGAACAATTGGAACCCTTGTGAATTGCCAATGAGAATGTATAATGCTAACATTGCTTTCAAACCCTTTGAAATTCCCTCAAAATAAATAAATAAATAAACACAGAATTTCTATCTGACCCAGCAATTCCACTTCTAGATACCTGCTCCAACAAATGGAACAGAGGAGGATTCCTAAGGCTAATCTAGCTCCAACTTCAGTGAGAGATCCTGTCTCAGAAAATAATAAGGTGGAGCTGAGTGTGGTGCACACAGCTTTAATACCAGCACTCTGGAGGCAGAGGTAGGAGGGTCACCTTTTGAGGCCAGCCTGAGACTACATAGTGAGTTCCAGGTCAGCCTGAACTAGAGCAAGACCCTACCCCCCCCCCAAAAAAAAAAAGAAATGAGAGAGCGAGAGAACCAGAAGAGAGTATAGAGCCCATGAGAAAATAATAAGGTGGTGTGCTGGTTTGATTCATTTATCCCGCATGAATTTAGGTGTCCTGAATGATAGGTTCTCAGCTGATGGAGACTTGGGAATTAAAGCCTCCTGGAGGCAGTGTATTGTTGGGGGTGGGCTATGGGTATTATAGCCAGTTTCCCCTTGCTAGTGTTTGGCACACTCTCCTGTTGATGTTGTCTACCTAATGTTGACCAGGAGGTGATGTCTACCCTCTGCTCACGCCATCATTTTCCCCTGCCATCACAGAGCTTCCCCTCGAGTCTGTAAACCAAAACAAATCTTTTTTTCCCACAAGCTGTTCTTGGTTGGGTGTTTTCTGCCAGCAATGTGAACCTGACTGTAACAGGTGGAGAGCATTTAAGGAAGATACTCAACATTGATTTGTGGCTTCCACACACCCCACATACAAGACACACATGGGCCCACATACATATAAACGTGCATGCACACCACAAACATATACACACACAAAAATCCACAAAGCTCTGATTCATGCTAACATGGATGAATCTTGAAAACATTATGCTAAGTGAAATGGACCAAATACAAAAGGACAAACACTGTATTATTTCACTTATATGATGTATCCAGAAGAGACTAACTGCATCTGGAGTTTGCAGCAGCTAGTGGCCTTAGCATGCCCATTTTTCCCCCACCTCTCTCCTTGCATATAAATAAATAAATAAATAAATAAATAAATAAATAAATAAATAAATAAATAATATTTTTAAAAAAATAGAAATGGGGGCTGGAGAGATTGCTTAGTGGTTAAGGCACTTGTCTTAACCCAGGTTTTAATCCCCAAAATTCACATAAGCCAGACATACAAGGTGGCACATGTGTCTGGAGTTCGTTTGCAGTAGCTAAGGCCCTGATGCACCCATTCTCTCTGTCTCCCTCCTTCTCTTTCTCTCTCATTAAAAAAAAATTAAAGCTAGGCATGGTGACACATACCTTTAATCCCAGCCCTTGGGAGGCAGAGGTAGGAGGATCACCATGAGTTCAAGGCCACCCTGAGACAATAGAGTGAATTCCATGTCAGCCTGGGCTAGAGTGAGACCCTACCTCAAAAAACAAAACCAAAAAAAGTTAAAAATGGAAATGGAGGGCTGGAGAGATGGCTCAGCCATTAAAGTGCTTGCCTGTAATGCCAAACAACCCGGGTATAATTCTCTAGTACCCACATAAAGCCAGATGCACAGAGTGGCGTGTGCATCTGAATCTTGTTTGTGAGAGGTGAGAAACCCTGGTGCAACCATTCTCATGCTCTCTCTCTTTGAAAATAAGTAAATAAAATATTTTTTAAGTTGAAATCGGGCTAGAGAAATTGCCCAGTGGTTAAAGCATTTGTCTGCAAAGCCTAATGACCCGTGTTTGATTCCCCAGTACTCACATAAAGCCAGACTTACAAATTGATGCATGTGTCTGGAATTTGTTTGCAGTGGCTGGAGGTCCTGGTGTGACCCATCCCCTCTGTCTCTCTTCTCTCTATATCACTCTACTTGCAAATAAATAAATAAGATATTTTATTTACTTATTTATTTGATACAGAGAAAGAGGCAGAGAGAGAATGGGCATACCAGGGCTTTCAGCCACTATAAACGAACTCCAGATACATGCGCCTCCTTGTGCATCTGGCTTACATGGGTCCTGGAGAATTAAACCTGGATCCTTTGGCTTTGCAGGCAAATGCCTTAACCTCTAAGCCATCTCTCCAGCCCTAAAATATTTTTGAAAATGAAAATGACCATCAATTAATAAGCAGATATGGTATAGACATATAATGAAATATTTATCAACTAAAGAGAATGAAATACTGATACTTGGTACAACATTTATAAACTTTAGAACATTATATTAAGGGGAAAAGCCAGGCACCAAAAATCACTTACTATATGACTTCACTGGTATGAAATGTTCAGACAGAAAGCAGATTAGTGGTTGCCTAGGGATGGGTGAGGGAGAAAAAGAAAAGAAAGGGTGACTTCTACTGCATATGGAGTTTCTTTCTGATGTAATGAACACAGACTTGAAGAGCATGATACAACTCTGTGAATATATTAAAACCCAGTGACGGGTGTACTGTAAACTGCTATGGGAGCAGGTGAGTTACATCCCAATGGAGTTGATACTGTAAAGAAAGAGAAAGCCAGGGATGGTGGCTCTCTCTGGAGGGTAAGGTAGATATATTTCCATGACACTGAAGCCAGCCTGGGTTACAGAGTGAGTTCCAGGCCAGCCTGGGCTACAGTGAGAAGCTGCCTCAAAATAAAAAAGGGAGGGGGGAAGGGCCTGGCATGGTGGTGCACACCTTTTATCCCAGCATTTAGGGGGCAGAGATAGGGGGATCACTGTGAGTTCAAGGCCACCCTGAGACTACATAGTGAATTCCAGGTCAGCCTGAGACAGAGTGAGATACTACCTCAAAAAAGGGCAGGGGGGAGGGGTGCTGGAGAGACTGTTTAGTGGTTAAGGTGCTTGCCTGAAAAGCTAAAGGACCCGGGTCCTATTCCCTAGGACTCACGTAAACCAGATGCACAAGTTGGTGCATGCATCTGGGAGTTCCTTTGCAGCAGCTGGAGGCCCTGGAACACCTACTCTCTATTTGCCTCCCTCTCTCTCTCTCTCTCTTGTTCTTTCTCAAATAAAATAAATAAAGATAATTTTTGTTGTTGTTGTTGGTTTTTCAAGGTAGGGTCTCACTCTAGCCCAGGCTGACCTGGAATTCACTATGGAGCCTCAGGGTGGCCTCAAACTCATGGCGATTCTCCTACTTCTGCCTCCCGAGTACTGGGATTAAAGGCGTGCACCACCACGCACAGCTCTAAAATTAAAAAAAAAAAAAAAAAAAGGACAAAGAGTTCTGCAAATCTGACTGGGTAAGAGGTTAAGGGAAATTGAGGCCCAGGGTCATTTTCGGCTTTCTCTGCTGCATGTATATTGCATGGTTGGAATGATCTAGTTTTTAAAGAAGTGATTATTGGAATTGTATTCCTAAGATCAAAACAAATGCATCAAATTAAATGACATACAAAAGTGTAAATTAAAAAAAAAACTTATATGCATTTTACAACCAAGGATGGTGGTTTCAATTACATTGGACAGATAATTTATTTTAGATGCCCAGAGAGCATTACCCTTCCTGACTTAGAGTGGTGCAATCTTGTTGAACAGCTATATTGAGACAGTTCACATGGTATATATTTCTCCCAGTTAAGATACACAGTTAAAATGTTTTCCCCATATTCCCAGAGTTGTGACCTTCACCACCAATGCTATTCACTCTCAAAAGAAACCCCAGACACCTCAGCAGTCATTCATCGCTCCCCCACTCAACCCCCTTCTCCTCCCCAGCTCCAGGCAACCACTAATCTTTCTGTTTGGTACAGATTTGCTGACTCTGAACATTTCACATAAGCAAGTCATGTAATATGTGGTCTTTTGTGACCGGCTTCTTTCCTTAGTATGAGAATATTCCATTGTATGGATAGGCCGCATGGTATTTATACATTCATCAGCTGGTGGGGTTTTCATAGTTTGGTTATATTGAACAATGCTTCCCTGACGTGGACATGTGTTCTCAGTGTTCATAGTACATACTTACGGAATGAATTGCTAGATCTTGTGGTAGGTAGTTCTGTTGAAGATTTGTTAAAATGGGGGAGCGGGCTAGGAAGTGGCTCAGCTGTTGGGCGCTTGCTTGTAAAGCCTGATGGACTGGGTTCAATTCACCACTACCCACGTAAAGCCAGATGCACAAGGTGGCTGTGATAGATAGCTTCAGGTCAGTGGGATGAACTTCTAAACCAGGCAGTTATAGAGGAAGGGATTCATTGAAGCGTATAGATCAGGGGAAGTTCCATAATGGCAGAAGAAATTGGTCTGCTCTCACAGATCTAATGCGGCGAGCCCCTGTCCCACAGGAAAAGCATGACCAACAAACAAGGATCCTTCTTGATCACACTTTATTGGAGAGCCTCTTGGTTAACAGAAAAGTTGATGGCGAGGGGCGCAGGAGTGTAGCTGCTTTTATAGGGCAGAATACTATGGGACGCCTGCTGATTGGCTGCCATAGGCTCACCCACCCACAGGAGCCACGGGATAGGCTCAGGACAAGGTGCATCAAGCGCATGCACAACCTCAAGGGAGGTTGCTGCCTAAATGAGGAAGTATTTACCTCAAGACTGGCGAGAATGGCGTCTGCATTGGCTCCCTACAATCTAAGCAGAGAGAAAAGTCACCACCAACATCACAAAGGAGCAGACTTCAGGAACTCCAGGCAAAACTCCCACACTTTGCGTATCTTTAGACTGGAATTCCAAATTCTCCCCCATACCCTAGGATCTGTCCACAGTGACACATCCTCCAGCCAAGCAGCTGGAAATCTAAATAATAAGCTTTAGTAAAACTCATGAATCTGGGATGGAGAGATGGCTTAGTGGTTAAGGAATTTGCTTGTGAAGCCTAAAGACCCAGGTTGGATTCTCCAGGTCCAACGTCAACCAGATGCACAGGGTAATACATTTGTCTGGAGCTCGTTTGCAGTGGCTAGAGGCCCTGGAGTGCCCATTCTCTCTCTCTCTCTTTCTCTGTGTCTCAAATAAAAATAAAACACCTGAATCTATTGGGAGACATCCATTAAAACTACTACAGTGGCATATGTGTCTGGAGTTCATTTGCAGTGGCAAGAGGCCCTGGCACACCCATCCTTTCTCTGTGTCTCTCTCTCTCCTTCTCTGCTCATAAATAAATAAATAAATAAATAAATAAATAAATAAATAAATAAATAAAATTGTCAGACTGCAGTGGAGCATTCAGCACCAAGTTGCACACCTCTATCACACCCTCTGACTCAGCCACCATTGTGGAAGAGGTGATTGAAAGAACGAAAGAGCTTGGGTTGGAGAGATGGCTTGGCAGTTAAGGCACTTGCCTGCAAAGCCTAATGTCCTGAATTTGATTCCCTAGTCCTCATGTAAAGCCAGATGCAGCACATGCATCTGGAGTTTGTTTTCAATGGCTAGAGACCCTGTGCACTCATTCTTTCCTTCGCTCTCTGCTTGCAAATAAATAAATAAATAAAAATATTGAGCCAGGTGTGGTGGTACACACCTTTAATCCCAGCACTTGGGAGGCTGAGGTAGGATAGCTATGAGTTCAAGGCCACCCTGAGAATACCTAGTGAATTCCAGGTCAGCCCGGGCTAGAGTGAGACCCTACCTTGACAAATCAAAATATAAAAGATTAAAGAACCCAGGTGTAGTGGCGCACGCCTTTAATCCCAGCACTTGGGAGGCAGAGGTAGGAGGATCACCATGAGTTTGAAGCCACCCTGAGACTACAGGGTAAATTCCAGGTCAGCCTGAGCTAGAGTGAGACCCCCCCTCAAAAAAAAAATCAAAAAAGAATGTAAGAGCCAAAGGATGTGGAAGAATGCTTTGAAATGGTACCTTCCAGACACAAAGTGGCCATTGTATTCATAACTTCACATTGGCTGATGCTGCCTACATAAAATCTGTATGATGTGACAGCAAAAATAAAATAAAATAAAATGATGGCATCAAAATAGAGAGGGACTGGTTGGAAAGAAGAAGGGGTTCCATGGAGGAAGGGCGTGGGAGGGAGGCGTGGGAGGGGACTGTGACCAGAGTACAGTGTGTATATATGTACAGAGGCTGTCAAGAAAACGTTAAAAGAATTGGCAGAATGGTTTCCAGATTGGCTGTACCACTTTCTACTCCAACAGTGAACAAGGGTCCCAATCTCTTCACATTCTTATTGATACTTACCTGTATTTTCAATAATAGCCACCCCCATGGGTGTGACATGATGTGTGGTACCTCATGATAAGTGTGTGAGAGGAAGAGAAGGAGAAAGAAAGAAAATGAGAATGGATATACCAGAGTCTCTTACCACTGTACATGAACTCCAGATGAGTGCACTACTTTGTGCGTTGGGCTTTACATGGGTACTGGGAAATCAAGCCCAGGCCATTAAGCTTTGCAAACAAGAGCGTTTAACCACTGAGCCATGATGTTGAACATCTTAAATTTTCTCTTCCCTCTAACTTAACTTCCCCACTTCTGATGGCCTGGACCTTTACTATTTATCCTCTAATTTCTTGTTTGATTTTTTTATTTTTCAAGGTAGGGTCTCATTCTAGCTCAGGCTGACCTGGAATTCACTATGTTTTCTCAGGGTGGCCTTGAACTCATGGTGATCCTCCTACTTCTGCCTCCTGAGTGCTGGGATTAAAGGCGTGCACCACCACGTCCGGCTATCCTCTAATTTCTTTACAGCCTCTTAGTACATTTCCTCATCGTTCATTCTGCTCCCTGAGATGCAATCTCAGACTACAATGTTCTGCCCAACTTGAAGAGTGGCTCCTACTGCCCACAGGACAGAACCTACACTTCTGAACATGGCATTTGAAACCCTCCACAGTCTTACCTCTATGCTGTTACCTGTAGCTGATCAATCTACCTGCAATCCTTTCCCTGAGATGTCTACCTGACTGACGTCTACCCTTTAAAACATAGCTCAAAAAAGAATCTAGCCAGCTGTGGTGGTACATGCCTGTAATCTCAGCACTCAAGAGGCTCAGATGAATATTAAGTTTAAGACCAGTTTGGCCAGAGAGCTAGACACAGTCTCTGATAACCAAAAACAACATCAACAAGAATAAAGGAAATTGGGGTGAATGCTCAGTGGTTAAAGGTGTTTGCTGGCAAAGCATTGCTGGTTCAGGTTCAATTCTCCATCAGGCGTCTAAAACCTGACACAAAAAGTGACACGAGGGCTGGAGAAGTGGCTTAGTGGTTAAGGCGCTTGCCTGCAAAGCCAAAGGACCCAGGTTCGATTCCCCAGTACCCATGTAAGCCAGATGCACAAGGTGGCACATGTGTCTGGAGTTCGTTTGCAGTGGCTAGGGGCCCAGGCTGCCCCCCCCCGTTCTCTCTCTCTCTTTCTCATAAATAAATAAAATATTTTTAAAAATATTTTTAGGGCTGGAGAAATGGCTTAGCTGTTAAGGTGCTTGCCTGCAAAGCAAAGGACCCAGGTTTGATCCACACGCACAAGGTGGTGCATGCATCTGGAGTTAGTTTGCATTGGCTAGAGGCCCTGGCACATCCAGTCTTTCTCTCTACTTGCCTCTTTCTCACTGTGTGTCCCAAATAAATAAATAAGAATAAAAATAAACAAAAAAATTAAAAATATATTTAAAAACTGGCACAAACATCTGACATTCAGTTTGCACAGCAAGAAACCCTGGTGTACACACATACATGCAAATAAATAAATTAATTTTGCCAGATGTGGTGGCATACACCTTTAATCCCAGCCTCAGGAATCAGAAATAAGGAGGATCACCATGAGTTTGAGGCCACCCTGAGACTACATAGTGAATTCCAGGTCAGCCTGGGCTCGAGTAATACCTTAAAAAATAAAATAATAAATAAATGAAATTTAAAAATTTCCCCCATGATAAATAGGATATATAAAATAGGAATAGGAATATAAAATAGTAATAGTCTGTGTTTAACTATAATAAGTGTCTTCTAGACCTTAAAATAGAAAGTTCAAAAATCCTGTGAAGGAGGCCTGCCTAATGTCACTGTCAGGCAGAACCTGAATGTTGCACAACTCCAGGAGAAACTATTTCCATGGTGACCTATGTCAGGGTCAACTAAATACAAACCAAGGGCCAAACTCAATCCAACCCTTGCTTGTACTCTGTATGAACTGAAAAGGATCGTTACAATTTTTGGAAGCAAAAACAAAAAGGACTCTTTTGAGGCTGGAGAGATGGCTCATAGATTAAAGGCATTTGCTTACAAAGTCGGATGGCCCAAGTTCGATTCTCCAGTACCCACCTGAAACCAGAAAGTTGCAGAAAGTTGTGCATGTGTTTGGAGTCCATTTGCAGTGGCAGGCCCTGGTGTGTCCATCCATACTCTCTATATATCTGTTATTTGTTTCTGTCTCTGTCTTTCTCTAATAAATAAATAAAAGTAGAGTGTGGTTATTGGAGCCAGACCTGCTGATTTGTTTACATACTGTCTGTAGCTGCTTTGTGGAGCTCTGAGAGCAGAGCTAAATGATGATAGCAGAGTAGGCATGTTCTATCCAGTATACATTGCCTCCTACCTGGCCCTTCAGAGGAAGTTTATCAGACTCTGGGTGTTAGCCAGCTGTCATTGCTGTGACAGAACACCTGATATAAATGACTTAAAAGCAGGAAGGATATGTTTTGGCTCAGGGTTTTGGAGGGCTCCATCCATGATGGGCTGGCTCCATTGTTTCAGGGCCTGTGGTGAGGCAAAACATCATGGCAGAAAGGTGGAGAAGCAGAGAGAGAGGATGAGGAAGGAGCCCAGGATAAGACACAACCCCCAAGAGCATGCTCCCAGTGACCTACCACTAGCCAGACCCACCTCTGAAAGTTTCCACCACCACCCAACAATGCCATCAAATAATAGGTCCATCAGTGAATCAGCCCAGTTACTTTTTCATTGCTGGGACAAAACACCTAGCCAGAAGCAGCTTGTAGAAGGAAAGGGTTGGTTTTGGCTTACAGTTTCAAGGGGAAGTTTCGTCATGGTAGGGGAGGCATGGCAAGAGCAGACAGCCAGGTGCTATACCTTGTCACACCAGTTAGGAGGAAACATCAAGAGTAAGCTAAGTAGGCAATGGTCCTGGAGCTGGGGCTATATTACACCAAAGCCTGCCCCCAGAGACACACCTCCTCCAGCAAGACTCTACTTCCCAAGGGCCCCACAGATTTCCCAAATTGCCACCAGTTGGGGACCAAGTATTCAAGCCAGGTATGGTGGCACACACATATTCAGATGAGATTGGGCACATTCAGGACAGCTGTACATGTGAACCAAGTATTCAAACCACATGAGCCTATGGGGGCTGTTGCAGTCAAGTTTGCATTGCTGGCAGAAAACACCTGACCAAGAGCAGCTTGTGGGGGAAAAGGGTTTATTTTGGTTTACAGGCTTGAGGGGAAGCTCCATGATGGCAGGGGGAAATGATGGCATGAGCAGAGCTTGGACATCACCTCCCGGCCTACATCAGGTAGACAACAGCAACAGGAGAGTGTCACAAACACTTGCAAGAGGAAGCTGGCTATAATACCCATAACCCAGCCCCAAACAATGCACTGCCTCTAGGAGGCTTTAATCCCCAAGTTGCCACAAGCTGAGGACCTAAAATTCAGCACATGGAAGTTTTTTTGGGGGGGGGCACCTGAGTCAAGTCACCACAGGGCCATTTCATTTAAACTGCCTGGTGCAGTGAGCTTCTCATTGCTGCGACAGACATCCAACCAGACACAGCTTATGGGAGGAAGGGGTTTATTTTAGGCTCACAAGTTGTTGGGGAACACCATCAATGGCGGAAGAAGCTGACTCATTTTCATAGATCCAAGCAGAGGGATGTCACCAATAGCAAGCACAAACTATCAGAACTTAGAACTGCTCTCCCCCAACCTTGTAGGGCTGAATTCCAAAATCTGTCCCCCTGCCCAGTGACATGGCCCCTCTAGCAGGGATCTGCCTGCTAGGAGCTGAATTTGCAAGCTCAGTTTTAATAAAACACCTTAGTCTAGGGAGCCACACATTTAAACTATCACATTCAGACTACCACACCACTCACAGATTAGAATACAGTCCTCATGGTTCAATCTTTTTGCAGCAGTTGAACCTACCTACTGAGGACCAAGCCTTTAACACCTGACTGTTTTAGAAGATGCTTCATATCTATAACATAACACCTTGGGGGGAAGGAGAGATGGCTTAGGGGTTAAGTGCCCTGGTGCCTCCATTCTCTCTCTCTCTCTCCCTTTCTTGCTGTCTGTCACTCTCAAATGAATGAATAAAAATAAACAAAAATTTTTTAAAAATGTAACACCTTGGTCTGTGCAAATGGTGTCCTGAAGTTCTCCAGTTTACAACCTATGTAAATGTCCTCCAGGAGCTCTGCCTGCCGGCTCCCCTGGAACTCTCTTCCTAACTCTCCTCTCGTATTTACACCACATGAGACACAATTTATCTTCTCCACATACCCTGTGCTCAAAAAACTGGGGCTTTCTCATCTTTGTATCCTCAGGACATGACCTAGGTTTGGCCCAGGCAAGGGCATCAGTCAATGCCTGTGTCACTGCATTGAATTATATCTTTTAGGATTAATACAGCCTCTGAGTAAAAATAGCATTAAGCCTGGAGAGATGGCTTAGTGGTTAAGGTACTTGCCTGTGAAGACTTACGACCTGAGTTCGATTCCCTAGTATCCACATAAGCCAGATACACAAGGTGGTGTAAACATCTGGAGTTCACTTGCAATAGCTGGAGGCCTGGCATGCCAGTGCTCTCTCTCTCTCTCTCTCTCTCCCTCCATCTTTCTTTCTCAAATAAATAAAATATTTTTTAAAAACATCATAACAATCTGGGTGTGGTGGCACATACCTTTAGTCCTAGCACTCAGGAGGCAGAGGTAGGAGGATTGTGGTGAGTTCAAGGCCACCCTGAGACTAATAGTAAATTCCAGGTTAGCCTGGACTAGATGAGACCCTACCTCAAAAAAAAAAAGAAAAGAAAAGAAAAGAAAAACATTCTAACAGAATTCATTCCTGGTCCTAAAAACCCAATGAAAAGCCAATGGGGTGGGAAGGTCATAGGTTAAGAGGGAGCTCCGGTTATCTAGATGAATGGATATGTTGTGCCCATGCAGCTGACCTCTAAATATCTATGTTTATGCCTATAGATTAGTGCAGCTCTCACCTTTAGCCAAAGAAACTTTGGTTTATTTATTTATTGCAGATGTCAGTGACTACTAGGGAGACTCAAAACTCAAACCAAGTGCTGATAAAAAGTGACTGTTGAGTGCCCTCTAGATAAGACAGCTCTACCATGTCCCTCCGAGGCTCACAGACCATTGCAGAAGAGATGGCAGAATGAATGTAAGAGCCAGAGGATGGGAAGGGGTGCTTTGAAATCCTGTCTTCTGGACATGAAGTGGCTGTGTCATTCAGGATCTCACAGCGACTGCTGTCACCTGCACAGTCCTGGGCCCACTGACATGTCATCATGGATGATGGAAGAGAGGGAACAAAGGTGTCAAAATAGAAGAGGAACAGCTGGACAGAAGGGATTCATGGCCAGGCATGGTGGTGCACGCCTTTAGTCCCAGCACTTGGGAGGCAGGGATAGGAGAAGCATTGTTAGTTTGAGGCCAGCCTAATACTACACAGTGAATTATAGGTCAGCCTGAGCTTGAGTAAGACCCAACCTTATAAAACCAAAATAAAGGGGGGTGGGTGGAAAGGAGAACAAAGGAAGGAAGACAAAAGAAGGTAATGGAAGGAGATTATGATCAAAATACATTATGTACACATATGGAAATTATCAATAAAAAGTTTTTAAAACCCCATTACAACTTCTGACAATCTACTAGACTTATTGCTACTAACATTAAAAGCACTCCAGGGCTGGAAAGATGCCTCAGTGGTCAAAAGCACTTGCTTGCAAAGCTTGACAGCCCAGGTTCGATTCCCCAGTACCCACATAAAGCCAGATGCACAAAGTGGCACATGCGTCTGGGGTTCATTTGCAGGGCAGGAGGCCCCGGCATGCCCATTCTCTCCCTCTCTCTTTCTCTTTCTCAAATAAATAAATAAATATTTTTTAAATACATTAAAAATAAAATAAAAGCACCGCACATTCTAGCATAATTTGCTTAGTTTTGGCTGTCCCTCTCCAGGGAAGTTTTGCTAATTGAAACATTTCATTGACTCTAATTTAAATTCCTATGGATAGGGGAAAATGTTGGGGATGTCACAGTACCCCTAAGGACCAGGACAATAAGGTAAAGTCAAGGGCTCACCTCTGGGACATAGTCTTGGCAAGAGCAGGTGACGGAGGGTCCATGGCATAATCTCAAGGATCTCAGAGGACATGAAGCCAGGCTGGGTTAGGAGGATCCGATAGAATAAGAATTTTGAGTAGGTCTGGAGAGATGGCTTAGCGGTTAAGAGCTTGCGTGTGAAGCCTAAGGACCCCGGTTCGAGGCTCAGTTCCCCAGGACCCACGTTAGCCAGATGCACAAGGGGGCGCACGCGTCTGGAGTTCGTTTGCAGTGGCTGGAGGCCCTGGCGTGCCCATTCTCTCTCTCACTCTCTCTCTGCCTCTTTCTCTGTCTGTCACTTTCAAATAAATAAATAAACATAAAACAAAAAAAATTTAAAAAAAAAGAATTCTGAGTAGATGATACATAATGTGTTGGATCTCTACCACTATATGAACAATAAATCTGTTATTATTATTAACTCAAAAAAAAAAAAAGAATTCTGAGGCCAGTACCTGCCAGGAACGTGGCAATGATTATGGAATGTGTTGTGGGGCAGGCACCAGTCAAAACTGGTACGCACTTTGTGCTGGGTACCGTGAGAATGAGCACCTCCCTCCTGTCATTCAGGTATAATTCAAGCCGGGTGTGGTGACACACACCTTTAATCCCAGCACTCGGGAGGCAGAGGTAGGAGGATCACTATGAGTTCAAGACCACCCTGAGACTACATAGTGAATTCCAGGTCAGCTTGAGCTAGAGTGAGCCCCTACCTCCAAAAACCAACCAACCAACCAACCAAACAAACAAACAAACAAACAAACTAATTCAGGCCCAGCAAGTCAGAGGCCTGTGTCTACACTTGCCCTATAACAGCCAGCACTTAAATCCAGGTCTCCCAACCTTAGCTGCAGCCCTCCGTCTGCCACAGGCCTTCGTGGATGGATGTGGGACATCTGTAGGCCTTTTGTGGCTCTGTGGTGCTGGGGATGGATCCAAGGAACTTGAATGTTCTAGGCAAGTACTTTACCACTAAGCTTCAGCCCCAGTTGTTTCTGTTTGTTTGTTTGTTTGTTTTGTTTTTTATTTTATTTATCTATTTGCATGTGCATGTATGTATATGTATTTATGGATACACTAGGGTCTGCTGCCACTACAAATAAACACCATATGCTTGCACCACTTTATGCATATTGCTTTATATAGATGCCTTGGGAATTAAGCCCTGGGCCAGCAAGCTTTACAAGCAAGCCACAGTGAGCCATTTTCCCAGTCTCTTTTGTTTTGTTTGTCTGTTTTGAGACAAGCTCTGTAGCCCAGGTTGGCCTTAAACTCATAATCCTCCTGCATGAGCCTCCTGAGTTCTGGGATGACAGGCATGGGCCACCATTGCTCGATTTGTAATTCCTTCTTCCTAACATATTGTCTGCTTTGCTGACTAATTTCACTCTCTTTTGGTTTTTTGAGGTAGGGTCTCTCTCTAGCTCAGGCTGACCTGGAATTCACTATGGAGTCTCAGGGTGGCCTCGAACTCATGGTGATCCTCCTACCTCTGCCTCTTGAGTGCTGGGATTAAAGGTGTGCGCCACCACGCCCAGCTCCACCTCATTCATTTTTTTAAAATTTTATTTATTTATTTGAAAGAGGGAAATAGAGAGACACAGAGAGACAGAGGAAATGGGTGTACCAGGGTTTTCAGCCACTGCAAACGAACTCCCACATGCCCACGCCACCTTGTACATCTGGCTTACATGGGTCCTGGGGAATTGAACCTTTGGCTTTGCAGGCAAGTGCCTTAACTGCTAAGCCATCCCTCCAGCCCTTCACTCATTCTTTATATCATGGCTTAAATGTCACTCCTCTGTGAAGCTTTTGCTCGACAGCATCCTCTGCCTAGACCTGTCAGTAATATTCCTACCCTTGCCAAACAGAGCTGTTTGCTGCCCAGCCTCCCCGCTAATAGAAACATACAGGGCAGATCTGTGTGAACACTCAGATTGAACTGCATGAAGTAAGTCTTAGTGGCCATTTATAGGATGAACAGATTTTTTTAATGAACTTCTTCACAGAACCTCTCCATGGGGTGAGCCTGGATGGCAAAAATCAAATCAGGTTTTCATGTTATTGTTATAAGATCTATGAGCTTGGGAGGGGAAGGGGACAGTCACAGAAATCTGGGGGTCCTTAGTGTTGGTGCCACTCACATACTCACATACTCACTCTTTTTTTCTTTTTTCTTTTATTTTTTTAGAGGTGGGGTCTCACTTTAGGCCAGGCTGACGTGGGATTCACTATGTAGTCTCAGGGTGACCTCACGACGATCCTCCTACCTCTGCCTCTTGAGTGTTGGTATTAAAATGGGCACCGCCACACCCAGCCACATGCTCACTCTTTAGTCTCATATATTACCCCCAAGAACTTGTATGCTTTTATCAAGGATCAAAATCTCTGCTCCTGGGGCTGGAGAAATGGCTTAGCAGTTAAAGTGCTTTTCTGCAAAGCCTAATGATCTGTACTCCAGTACCTACACAGAGTGGCGCATGCATCTGGAGTTCATCTGCAGTGGCTAGAGGCCCCGGTGTGCCCATTCTCTCTTTTCACTTTGTACATGGATATTATGTGGATACTGTGGAATCAAACCTGGGTCATGAGGCTCTGCAAGAAAGTTTCCCAACCACTGAGCCATCTCTCTACCCTCTTTCAGTCTTTCTTCTTTCTCTTCCACAGTATTCCCTGAGCCTTGGAATGGCTTCTTATTTTCTGCTTTGACAAGTGTTGCTTTTTTTTTTTTTTTGAGGTAGAATCTCACTGTAGCCCAGGCTGACCTGGAATTCACCATGTAGTCTCAGGGTGGCTTTGAACTCATGTATATTCATATAAAATCTAATTATTTTTAAAGAACTAGGTCCAAAGTGAGGTCAGGGGAGGAGATTGAGTAAAGGAAAGGTGGAGGGAGGGCTAATCAAAATCTAAGAGGATATAAATAAATCATCTGGAATCCTCCGGTTTTGGACAATGGAACACTCAGGAGCCGTAGATCATTTCTAGAAAATTTTCAGTGCTAGGGATGGGATACCTTCCAATGAGTTGTTGGCCAGGGAGGTCCCTGGTGCCCCCCAAAAATTATAGGCCATTGCCAAGACCCTTGGTTTCCCACCAGGAACAGGTGGTAAGACCCTATTGCTGAAGACTCCACATACTTGGGCTGCAAGGCCACTGAGAAATCCTGCTGGAACTGAGCTGATAACCACCTCCATGTAGACCAGCTGACAGAAAGCTGGAAGAAGCCATTCTACATGTAGGTCAATGGGATGAAGAGATACCACCAGTGAAGATACTCAACAGTGGACACTGCAAGCCTTATAATTGGCCAGCCAGGCCAAATGAGCCAACAGGTACAATAGTGGCACGTCTGTCATAGTGGATACCAACTGCCCTCTAATTGGACTGGAGGCCTGCTCCATGGGAGGGAATACATCCCTGATACTGAAAACTTAAAACAGGGGGTAGTCATGAGCCCTAGGGGTGTAACATCTGCTGATGTCTGGAAAAATGTATATACTATGCTTATCAAACTGCCCAGTAAGCACTTCTCTTAATATTCATACCTTTATATTAATGCTACTCTCACTTTGGGTAGAGAATCTTCTCTTTTCAGATGGCAGTGACCTTGGGACGACTCAGAAGGTATCATAGAGCTGGAAAGAAGTGACTGGAGTACTGAGTAACATCTCAATCACACCTTCCAAGGCTCATGGTCTAATGAGGAAGAGGTGGTGGAAAGAATGTAAGAGCCAAAGGAAGGGTAGGACTCCTTACAACGTGCCCCCTCTAGACATAAAATGGCCTGGATATCCATGACCTCATAGTGCCTGACAATACCTACACAAGACCATCACAAAAGGAGGAAAAGATCATGACATCAACATAAAAGAGACTGATTGAGATGGGGAAGAGATATGATAGAGAATGGAATTTCAAAGGAGAAAGTGGGGGGGGGAGGTATTACCATGATATATATTTTTTTATAATCATGGAAAATGTTAATAAAAATTGAGAAAAAAAACTAGGTCTGGCAAGATGGGGCTCAGCAGTTAATGTTTACCTGGTACCCAAATAAAGCCAGATGCACAAAGTGGTGCGTGCATCTGGAGTTTATCTGCAGTGGCAGGAGGCCCTGGCACATCCATTAAAATATTTTTTATTCATTTACTTATTTATTTGAGAGAGAGAAAAAGGCAGATAGAAGAGAGGATGCAAGCTCCAGGGCCTCTAGCCACGGCAAATGAACTCCAGACACATGTACCACCTTGTGCAAAACCCAAGAAGACAGAAAATGTGAGTTCTTGCCAATCCTTTCCTCACTGATTGTTCACAGGGTGGTGTTGTTGGCTGGATCTGGGACCTTGGAATGGTGAGTCCTTCCCCTACAAAGCAATGAGTGGATGACCAGCAAATAGTCTGACTAGGAAACACTCCTCCCTTGTGAATCAGTTAGGGGAAAGTTGAAATGGCCTGAAGTTCCAAGAAAATGTAGGAACTACAGCGTCAGGAGGAGGGAGGAGACTGGAAGCCTGCCCCAGCCAATTAGCTAACCCTGAGGAATAGTAGAGCCACCTTCCAGGGTCTTCCTGGACACTGAGGGCAAAGCCCCGAGCCAGGGAAGAATATCGTCTCCCTACTTTCATTTCTAAAAACCATCAGGGGCTAAAGAGATTGTTTAGTGGTTAAGGCTCTTGCCTGCAAAGACTAAGGACCCAGGTTTGATGCCCCAGTTCCCATGTAAAGCCAGATGCACAAAGTGGCACATGCAACTGGAGTTTGTGTACAGCAGCTAAAGGCCCTGGCACATCTATATTCTCTCTGTCTACCCCCCCCCTCCCCGCCATCTCTCTCTCTTTCCTTGTAAATAAATAAATAAATAATTTAAAAGGTAAAGGCCAGGCATGGTGGTGCACACCTTTAATTCCAGCGCTCAGGAGGCAGAGGTAGGAGGATCGCCATGAGTTCAAGGCCACCCTGAGACTACATAGTGAATTCCAGGTCAGTCTGTGCTACAGTGAGACCCTACGTTGAAAAACAAAAAAAAAAAGGGCTGGAGAGATGGCTTAGCGGTTAAGCACTTGCCTGTGAAGCCTAAGGAACCTGGTTTGAGGCTCGGTTCCCCAGGTCCCACGTTAGCCAGATGCACAAGGGGGCGCACGTGTCTGGAGTTCGTTTGCAGCAGCTGGAGGCCCTGGCGCCTTATTCTCTCTCTCTTTCTCTCTGCCTCTTTCTCTCTGCCTCTTTCTCTCTCTATCGCTCTCAAATAAATAAGAATAAACAAAAAAAAATTTTTCAAAAAAAGAAAAACAAAACAAAACAAAAAAAGGTAAAGTATAAACAGTGCCTGAAAAATCTACATGAAACCAGTCTACCAAAGCCAGCTCTGCACAGGTCCTATAAAAAATGCCCTGCCCTGCTCATAAAGACCAGTGAGGTGCAGAAGAGGCCACAGTGCCCAGAGACTCCATGGGGTTCAGAAGCAGAGCTAGGTTAGAGCCAGTGCTGTAGGCAAGAGACATTTCAGAGGGTCTTAAGTTACTGGTCTGCAGTGAGTTCACATGCTCTTGCATTGCTCTCTGTGCTTTCCCCTCAGCATGGGCAAGCATTACAAACATTTTTTCCAACTCCATGTTGAGCATACATGTCTAGGTTTTTACCATGTCTCTTGGTGTGGGTTGCTATGACAAAGGACTGTGGAATAATTGCATTATAAATAACACATTTGGGCTGGACAAATGGCTGTGTTTAAAGGCACTTGTTTGCAAAGCCAGACAGCCCAGGTTCCATTCCCTAGTACCTACATAAAGCCAGATGCACAAAGTGGCACATGTGTCTGGAGTTTGTTTGTAGTGATAGGAGGCCCTGGCACACCCATGCATATTTTCTCTCTCTTAAATAAACAGCCGGGTGTAATGGCATATGCCTTTAATCCCAGCACCTGGAAGGCAGAGGTAGGAAGATCATGGTGAGTTCCAGACCACCCTGAGACCACAAAGTGAATTTACACAGGTCAGCCTAGGCTAAAGGGAGACCCTACTTCGAAAAACCAAAAACAACAACACAATTATTTCTCATAGTTCTGGAAACCTGGAACCCTATGACAGGGCAGCAGCATGGCTGGGTTTTGGGGGGCGGGGGGCTCCTCCAGGCTGCAGGTGGCTTATCCTTGTATCCTCACATGTGGGAAAGAGAGTTGAAGAGAGCGCCCTGGGCTCCCTTAGAAGGGCGCCAATCTTGTTGATAAGGGTTCCACCCACATGATCAAGGCACCTCCAAAAGGCTCCGCCTCCTAATATCATCTCATTGAGAGTTAAAGTTTCAGTCTACGACCATGCCACTCTGAATGCACCCAGTCTTGTGGGATCTCGGACACTAAGCAGGGTCAGGCCTGGTTAGAACTTGGGTGGGAGAATTAACGTTTCAATCCCAGCACCCTTTGGATCTGGAGGAGGGGACATTACCACTCAATGAACAGCATCATGATGCTACTTCTGAGCTTTTTCTTCCCTAATCTAGCCCTTGCAAAACATGCTGCCAAATGCATGCCATGATGAGTCTAACAAACCCACATTTGAAGCCTGGTGGGCATAGACTGTACTAGTGGGGGGATGGATAATGTTCTGAGCTGGGCCAAATTGCTTTGCTTGTTAAGGAACAATTGGCTTTTAGTGGGAAAAGTGGCTGAGGCGGCAAGGACTGTGCAATCGCCACGGTGACTACCTCACGCTAATTCCATCAGCAGAAGCTGCCAGCCACGAAGAGCTTGGTCACGTGTGCAGACACACATCTGCAATTAGAACTGAGGAGGTGTGGACAGATGTCACAGAATTCTTGCATGAGTGCTAAGGAACGGGCAGGACTGGAGGGAGGAGACTCCTGGTTTGCCCTGGGAGTTCAAGGGCAGGGCCGCTTCCTGCATGTGACCCATCCCAAAGCTTTTGAAAGAACCAGGGCAAGCCAGGTCCCTGATGACCATTGAGGATCGGGGCGGAGTGGGGGGCGGGGGCGCAAGGGGAGAGAACACCCAAGCAGCTGTCGTGAGCTCCTCCCCAGGATTGCTCACGCGTGTGCACTGCCACCCTTGCCCCACTTCGGGAGGCGGAGCAGGGGAGCTGACTTCCATAGGTAACCCAGCAGCCTCTCTGGATTCGCCTCCCTTTCGGGAGATTGTGAAGCCTTCTTAGGGTATTCCGGGTCATCGTGAAAGTGTTGCTTAGCAAAGTTCTCAATGGCTTCATCTAGCAAACAGGACTGTCCATTTCTTTTTCTGAAAGAAGATATACCCAGGCATGGTGGTATACACCTGTAATCCCAGCACTAGGGAGACTGAGAATCATGAGTTTCAGGCCAGCCTATGCTACACAGCAAAACATAGTCTTAAAAAATGGAAATATCGCTGGGAGTGGAGGAACACACCTTTAATCCCAGCACTTGGGAGGCAGAGGTAGAAGGATCGCCATGAGTTCGAGGCCAATGTGTGTCTACAGAGTGAGTTCCAGGTTAGCCTGGGCTGGAGTGAGACCCTACCTCAAAAAGCCAAAACAAAACAAATACAAAACAATATATATGAAAGCTGGGCATGGTGGCACATGCCTTTAATCCCAGCACTCAGGGGCCTGAGGTAGGAGGATCACCATGAGTTCGAAGCCACCCTGGGACTACATGGTTAATTCCAGGTCAGCCTGGGCTACAGTGAGACTCTACCTCAAAAAAAAAAAAAAACCATATATATATATATATATACATGAGCTAGGGAGATGGCTCAAAGGTTAAAAGCACTTGCTTGTAAAGCCTGTTCAATTCCCCAGCACTCTTGTAAAGTCAGATACACAAAGTGGCACATGCTTCATGTCTTGGGTGTGACTTTACATGGGGACTGGGGAATTGAATCTGGGCCAACAGGCTTTGCAAGCAAGTGCCTTTAACCACCAAGCCATCTCCCCAACCCTAAAGCCTTTTTTTGTTGGTTTTGATTTTTTGTTTTTCAAGGCAGGGTCTCACTCTAGCACTGGCTGACTTGGAACTCACTCTATAGACCTTGAACTCACAGTGATCCTCCTACCTCTGCCCCCCAAGGGCTGGGATTAAAGACATGTGCCACCATACCTGGCTCCTCAAGCCTTTTAAAAAATATTTCATTGGGCTGGAGAGATGGTATAGTGGTTAAGGCACTTACCTACAAAGCCAAAGGACCCAGGTTCAATTCCCCAGGACCCACATAAGCCAGATGCACAAGGGGGCACTTTCCTCTGGAGTTTGTTTGTAGTGACTAAAGGCCCTGGCATGCTTGCTCTCTCTCTGTCTGCCACTTTCCCTCTCTATCAAATAAGTAAATTCATTAATTTAAAATTTTTAAGGGGCTGGAGAGATGGCTTAGAGGTTAAGGCACTTGTCTGTGAAGCCAAAGGACCTCGGTTCAATTCCCCAGGACCCACGTAAGCCAGATGCACAAAGTGGTGCATGCATCTGGAGTTCATTTACAGTGGTTGAAAGCCCTGGCGTGCCCATTCTCTTTGTGTCTCCCTGTTTCTCTTTCTCAAATAAATAGAAATAAATTTTTAAAATATTTTAAGCTGGGCGTGGTGGTGCATGCTTTTAATCCCAGCATTTAGTAGGCAGAAGTAGGAGGATTGCCATGAGTTCAAGGCCACTTTGGGACTACTGAGTGAATTCCAGGTCAGCCTGGGCTAGAATGAGACCCTACCTCAAAAATTTATTTATTTATTTATTTGAGAGAGACAGAGAGAGCACATGTGCCAAAGTCTCCAGCCACTGCAAACAAACTCCAGATGCATGTGCCAGCTGCATCTGGCTTTTCATGGGTACTGGGGAATTGAACCTGGGTCCTTAGGTTTTATAGTCAAGTGCCTTAACTGCTGAGTCATCTCTTCCGCCCTCAAAGCCTTTAATTTTTTTTATTTATTTATTTGATAGAGAGAGTGAGAGAGAGAGAGAGAGAATGGGTGCATCAGGGCCTCTAGCCTCTACAAAAGAATTCCAGACGCATGTGCCATCATGTGCATCTGGCTTACATGGGTTCTGGGAAGTTGAACGTAGATCCTTACACTTCCCAGGCAAGCTCCTTAACTGCTAAGACATCTCTCCAGTCCCCTAAAGCCTGTTTTTTTTTTTTTTTATTGTACAGTAGTATGCCACTATTAACATATGCAGCATTGAAATTCACCTTATTGGTCCCAGGCTGTGCTCTGTAAGGGTTATGGAAAGGCAGCCCTGTGTTACTGGAGCACCGTGGAGAGGGTGGTCATGTGGACCAGCACAGGTGAACAAAAGAGCAGAGCAAGGTTCTAAAGCACCAGCACTGTCTTGTTCTCCAAGCCCCAAGCCCCACACAGTGATGTGACAAGGGCCAAGTGACATCTAGTTTTGTAGCCCATTATACTAATGGACAGAAATTAGGAATTCCACATGCATGAAACCCAGATCATTTGAAATGGTCAGGAAGCACATCTTCCCTTTGCTGGATGGTGGGACATGCTCTCTGCCCTCCAAGAAGGTTTGAGCATCCCTTCCTTTGCATTGAAGGGAGGCACCACCTCGTCTTCAAAGGCTGTTCACCATATGAATACTCATCGTGTGAGTAAATGACTCATCCAGCAGATCCAAAATATTTTTTAAAAATATGTTATTTATTTATTTGAGAGAGAGAGGCAGATTGAGAGAGAGTGTGTGTGTGTATTACAGTCTGGTTTGCATTGCTGGTAGAAATCACCCAACCCAGAGCAGCTTGTGGGAGGAAAAAGAGGTTTATTTTGGCTTATAGGCTCAAGGGGAAGCTCCACGATGGCAGGGAAAACAATGGCATGAGCAGAGAGTGGACATCACCCCCTAGCCAATATCAGGAGGACAATAGCAACAGGAGAGTGTGCCAAACACTGGCTTGGGGAAACTGGCTATAACACCCATAAGCCCGCCCCCAACAATACACTGCCTCCAGGAGGCATTAATTCCCAAATCTCCATCAGCTGGGAACCTAGCATTCAGAACACTAAGTTTATGGGGGACACCTGAATCAAGTCATCACAGAGAGAATGGGCATGCCAGGACCTCTAGTCACTGCAAATAAACTCCAGATACATGTGCTACTTTATGCATCTGGCTTATGTGAGTACTGGGGAATAGAACCTGAGTCCTTAGGCTTCTCAGGCAAGCACATTAACCATTAAGCCATCTCTCCAGTCCCAGAATATGTTTTAGTTTTGTTTGGTTGGTTGGTTGGTTTTCCCCACGGTAGGGTCTCACTCTAGCTCAGGCTGTCCTGGAATTCACTCTGTAGTCTCAGGGTGACCTCAAACTCACGGCGATCCTCCTACCTCTGCCTCCCCAGTGCTGGGATTAAAGGCATGTGCCACCATGCCAGGCTCCGGAACATGGTTTTAATGAGTCCCCAAGGAGGCAGAAAGTTGTGGTCTCTATCTGAAAGCAGTTGTGTCTCCTACATCCTCAGGATGGGCATTCAGAAAATAACTGTGGGACAGTGAGTTGCACTCACATCAAATTCTCCTCTTCTGCTGGGCATAGTGTCATACGCCTTTAATCCCAGCACTTGGTAGGTAGGAGGATCACTGTGAGTTCTACGTAGTGAATTCTAGGTGAGTTCTACGTAGTGAATTCTAGGTCAGTCTGGGCTAGAGTGAGACCCTACTTTGAAAAATCGAAAAAAAGAAAAAATTCTCAACTTCTGCAGTGTGGGCTTCTTCATAGCTGGATTATTATACAGTGTGCTAGCCTCAGGAAATGAATCCGTTTCCTTTAAAGGGAAACCACTTGGCCTAGTGTATGACATGGTCTGCTTCCCATCACCCTGCTTGTGCAGCTTCTGGTGGATTCCGTGACAGCTCTAGGTTCCAAGTGGGAATAACAAGAGTGTCCACCTCATAGACCGGCGCTGAGGGTCGCGGGATCGTGACATGAGCTCTGCATGGACTCAAAGCAAGGCTGCAACTCCTGCTTGTGGTCACAAGCTGGCGTGGCCCAGAACACAGGAAGGCAAGGCCTGGGAACCCTGAATACAAAACAAAGGTTCTGAGGGCCTCAA